>NW_004949218.1:0-3831 GCF_000317375.1 Microtus ochrogaster | reverse complement strand
TGCCTCTGCCCCGAGCCATCTCATCTCCTGAGACTAAATTGAAGACAGAGAATTCCGAATAAGTTCTATCAGATCCTTTTCCATTTTTAAACCTCATGATACTCGAATTCTAAATCAATGCTTCTAGTGCCTTGTTCATCTATAAAGTCACTGTATTTCCTAAAAATAATTATTTTTTGTTGTGTTTTAAATATTTCATTAGTTTGGCTTGACATCACTTTCATTAGAGAATCTCAGTTGTTTAAATTCTGCAACACAATGTCAATTAACACATAAGCTCACTTCACAGTTTAAGTGACCTGATCTGAGTCCGAGAAATGCTTCCAACTCTGCTGGGGAACCAGATTCCAAAGTTGTTCTGTCTTGAAAAAGGAATGAATTGGCTACAAATATAAACAAAACAAAACTCTCAACCTAAGTGTTTGTATCAAACATCCTTCCCCTCCCAACAAAGTCGCTGTAATTCAAAATCAATAGAATCTATTTAAAAATCATTTCTAAACAAAACCATCAAGTAACAACAGGAAACTCTACAGTTAGTGTACAAATGCTTTTTCCTGTAACAAACTCTGAATTTAGTCATTACGCTCGATCTTTTAATCTCAAGTAATGTTAATATGAGAGCTTTTGATTCTTGACAAGAATAAAAGAACTGAGGAATGCCCTCCTTGGACAGCTGGAAGAGGCTGAAGCAATGTCTCAGTGGTTAAGCACGTACTGCTTTTCCAGAAGACGTCAGCTTGGATGCTAGCACCCACTATCAAGAGGCCTGTAACTCTAGCTCCATAGGAGCTGACACCCCTTTCTGGCCTCCACTGGTACCTGGACTCTTGTGCACATAACCACACATAAGCAAAAGATAAGCATTAAAAATTATTGGGCTGTTAACAATGGTACTGTCAGATCTCCCACAAACATTCTATACTGCCATACAGAAATTAATGTAGAGAATAAGAAAAAATTTAATTTCATAGGACCAAGCTGACTTTTAATAACTTAGAGTCTCAAACTAAATAGCCATATCTCATATAATTTACAGCCTAATGGTTAATTTACCAAATAGGTGGCTGTTAATTATTTTTAAGTTTATTAAGGAGTGATAAACAAAGATCAATGTAACCTAATCCAATTTCTTTATTCTGGTGAAGGAGGGCAAGAAAAAAAGTTATGTACCAAGCAGCTTTAAAAACTTTTAATAAGTCATTCATTTACTTAATGTTTTCATATCAATTCTACAACTCTAAAAAAAGTTTTCTGAAGATAAACAATCCCTGCAAAAGCAGAAGTTGAAGTTAAAAAAAAACAAAACTTCCAAGCCCTTGCTAACTAGTGGAGCTGGAGTACAAACAAGTCCATGATGTCTGAGTGGCCCCCACCTTAGAGGGCTATAAAGCCTCTTCACCTACTTTCCTGCTTAACCTAAGTTCATAACTGAAACATGAGCAGCCACTTAAAAAGCACATTATTACCATTATGACAATATTGAAGAGCAGATGAAACTGTAAAATAATGTGTATTAAAGAGAAAAAAAAAGTACACATTTGTACTGCCAGAGATAAATATAGGCAGTACAGGAGGTACAATTTCAACAACTTCAATACAAATTGTAATACAATAATTATCCATGTTAGACCATAATACTAAATTTCAAAAGCCTAGGGATAGCATAATTAGAAACTGCTGTTGTCTTGACACTTTGGTGTAAAGACCTACGTGAAGTTGGAATATGTCTCTAATTCCCTTCTGTACCCTGTTCAAAATTACTGTTACGGCAGCCAAATTCCAAACTTACTACTGAGTGTTAGTATCTTTCCCACAGTATTTAAAAAGGTTTCAACTTTAACTTACATAGTTCAAAAACCTGAAGGTCAATTAATCAAGAAAACTTTACAAGTAGACATAAAATGAAAAAAGAAAACGGCATCTTGAGCGAGGAGCAGATAGACAAGATGAGACAACTTGTGACTGGGTTATTAACGATGTAGCAGCCGGGCGATGGTGGCGCACGCCTTTAATCCCAGCACTTGGGAGGCAGAGGCAGGCGGATCTCTGTGAGTTCGAGACCAGCCTGGTCTACAGAGCTAGTTCCAGGACAGGTTCCAAAGCCACAGAGAAACCCTGTCTCGAAAAAAAACAAAACAAAACAAAACAAAAAACCCAATGTAGCACATGCCATCAACTTATTACGCCTTTGGGTTTCTGGGTGAGATCGTGAGCACTCGTCACATCGATATTTAATCCTTATGGATGTTCAACAAAGAGCACTGCGGGGAGAGATGCACAGATGACATCCATCCGTGCGGGCTGAGGGGGATGGTATGCAGGGAGGAGGCTGACGAGCTGGTATAGGAAAGGTGCCACCAGCTCATCGCAGCACCGACCTGGCTGGGTTTGTTTACATCGCGTCGCCTGGAAGAAAGCCGGCGAGCGTCCAGTAGGCAGTGCGGTTAAAAGAACCCCAGAGAGGGAGGGGAGGGCCGACGCCACCTAACATCTGCACGGGGAGCCCGCAGGCCGGGCCGGGGGCAGGTGACCCGGAGCACAAAGCAGCGGCTCGGCCCTCGGGTCCGCCCTCCGCCGCCTCCCACCCCAGCCACCGTGGCCTTAATTTCGACAGTGACAGGAAGAACGGGGAAGGGACAGGAGGCCCGGAGCCCCGCGTCCGCGCTCCGGAGGAGGCCGGCCTCGCCGCGCAATCCTAGGCCCGCCGCCGCCGCAGGAACGCGGGGACGGCCGCGGGGTTCCGAGCGCCGCTCCTCCTCCCTCCCTTCCTTCCCCGCCGCCCCGCAGACCCCGCGGACGAGCGGCCGGCAGCAGGGCCCCGTCGCAAGCCCAGCACGGCGCGGCGACCCCGTGAAGACATCCTGCCGCCGCCCGCCCACTCGGATGTCTTCCCCGCTCCCTCTGCCTTCCGCCGCGCCCAGGCCCCCGACCCACGGCTCTGCCAAGCTACCTGGATCCGCTTCTTGTGTCGCCTGCGTTCCGCCATGTTGGCCGCTCCGCCCGGTTCCTTCTGACGTGGAGCCTGGACGGGGAGGAGGCGGCGTAAATCTCGCGAGAGCGCGGCGGCTCGCGGCCCGTTACGTAACCCGCCGCGGGCTCCCGGCTGCGGGAGGCTCTCTGATGGCTGCGGGCTCTGTGCTCGTCCGGGACGGCGGAGGCGGTCGTGGACTGGGTCCGGGGACGGCAGGCTGCGACGAGCCCCGGCTCTCAGCCCTGACGGAGCGTCCGAGTCACCCGGCAGGTTCCCGGACCCCAGCCCTCGGAGGCCGTTCCGGGGAGGACACTGGACCGCGGAGTCGCAGGTCGTCCCCTGGGGCGCTTCCTGCCCCAGCGAGCCCTGTCGAGCCTTTTTCAGTTCCGTGAGGTTTCACGAAGAAGATGAAAGACGACCGCAGAGTCAGCTAGAAGCGCATTTGGCGATGCGTGGTTGGGGACCTCAGTCACCAGCGCTTTCTCAGTGGGAGGGGTTGGTTACACCGCTGCCTTCCCAAAGCTTGGGATGTGTTCCACTCCCCCAGGTCCCTGCTCAGAAGTCATCTTCAGAATCCAGAAGGCAGGAAGAGGCCAGGGCAGTTAAGATGGAAAGAGCAAGGCATCCTTGGGATGCAGGAGACTGCAGGCCACTTCAAGTCTGGCGTTTGTTTACTACGTGACTTGTTATTTTAGAGCCTTCTAGACCAAGAGAAGTGGTCAAATTGATAAGCGCTTAGATACAAGTTCCCGTGACACTGGGGAATTTCAGACCTTTGTAGCTGTAGAAAGTTGGGGACTACAGACAAGAAAAAAGACAAAGTTGAATTCTACCACTCAGGTCTGTTAACCATTTTA
>NW_004949217.1:881962-882563 GCF_000317375.1 Microtus ochrogaster | reverse complement strand
GAAATATTAATCAGAATAAAGAAGCATTAAGGTATCTAGAAATGCACAAGAAATTTATGGATAACCATTAGACATATTCAGATTCCATAGGAAAAGAGGTGCCATGAAAGAAATCTTGAAAAATAGAAATGGAAAAAATTTATTGGATTTTTGTTGCATGATTTTTAGGGATACACAAAAAATCAATTATGAAATTGAGATATAATATTGTGACCTTAGGTGAAAATTTTAAATGCATGGTTTCATCAATTATACAAACATTACAGTATGGAGAAATTATTAGAAATAGCAATAAGTATTTTAAAACCATTTCAATTATTGACTATAATTCCACATTTGAAGTAGTACACTTACTTAACTTGTAAAATTTCCTGGAATAGAATCTGTAAACAATGGAAAATAAAGGAAGATTAAATATAAATAAAATAAATGAAATAAAGAGAGAAAGGGAGGAAGAGGAGACCAGGAGTTTTGAGAGAATAGGGAGAAGGGATGGAGAAGAGAAAGAAAAAAATAGAGATAAAGATGGAGAAAAAAGAATTAGCCCGGTTAATTCTTACTAATTTTAGCTGATATTTCTGTATCTACCACAAAAATATTT
>NW_004949217.1:769585-854178 GCF_000317375.1 Microtus ochrogaster | reverse complement strand
TATAGAAATCAAATAAACAATACAACTTAAGAAGGAGTCATCTTCTAGAATCTTCTAGTCCACAGATATAAATGCTCATAAGATTGAGATAGATACATTATAATATGGTAGTGAAGAAATACCCATACCATATCCATAATATCAGCAGAAGCAAAAGACAGTTTGGGGTCTGTATTCTCATAGGCCTTGAATAAATGAGACATATCCATCAGAGAGCTATTCTTCTGGTTGACTGACACCTGGCCTTCACTTGCCATTTGCTGCACCTCTGATATGGCGAATGGCATCCAGTACTTACCACAGAGATAGTTGTACATCCATGTTTGTTACTGCTCCACTCACAACAACAAGGAAATGACCTACATGTCAATCAAAAGTTGATGGCTAATGAAAATGTGGTATATATACATCATGGAGTATTATTCAAATCTAAAAAAATAATCAAAAATTCAGAAAAATGCCTAGGCATAACAAGTATACTATTAAGTGAGATGACCCAAATTCAAAAAAAAAAAAAAAGGAAAAAACCCAACCTGTTCTTTGTCATATTATTTTCCTAACCTATAGCATATACATTTATACATACATATATATATGTTAATGGGCATATACATAGGTAAAGTCTACAAATTTAGAATGGAGTTATAGATAGCATAATGTTCGGTGATGAGTGAGCATATAATATAGGGAAAAAGACACAAAAATCATAAGACTATGTTGAGATTTTTTACCCTAATTTCAATTCCACTATATTCACCACACAATATTTAATGTGTGATTTCAACTTTCTGTGTATTGAAGAAGCAATACTGTTTTCATATTCCAAGAAATCCAAAATGGATTATGGTTTTCAGGAAATCATTGTTAAAGTTAATTTTTTTTAATTCTACTTATCATTAATGCAATAGGAATTAGACACTGAATATATTTGTCACATTGACCCATTTAGAACAAGATATTTTCAAAAATGTATCAAATCACTCTCTTACTATGCTATTTAACATGTAAGTTGTATTGCTATATGTGCATTTCATGTAATATTTTAACATGTTATAATTTACTTTATTGTATTTAAGATGTATAAAAAACTTTTGGTTTATGCAATAGAAAATAAAATAAGGCAGCATACAAACTGAAAGCCTTTCTTCTACAACACAGAGGAATTCAATGCATGGTAGTATACACTGGCACTCTTGACAGCAGGAGACCCAAGTGTCCCCAGTAAAAAACACACATATATTATTCTTTTTAAGTGATGTAATGCAGAATTTGGTGGCACACATTTTAAGGATATGGAATCCAAATTAAATTTTCAGTAACAAAAGTACACTAGTAATTTTCCATCACTGTGAAAAAAATATCCAGGAATAAAAAGGCAGGAAGGATTTATCTGGTTTCATTCATGGTTTGAGAGATTTCATAACACATCCACTTCCTTTATTACATGTAAACTGGTCTGTGAGGCAGAACATCAATACAGGGATCATGAGCTGGAACAAAGTTTGTCATTTCATGGTCATTAACTGGAGAATGACAGGAAGAGGCCAGGGATAAAACATTCCTTCAAAGCTATGCCCTCAGGGACTTTCTTCTTTAACAATGAAATTCCTTCTGCTATCTCAGTCAATAATAATTCATGACTAGATTAATTCACTGATGTAGTAATCATCCTACATATCTTATTACTTTTTAATGTGTTCATAAGTTTGGGATGAAACTTCTTCTACATATGTATTTTTGGAAGATGCCATATGTTCAAACTGCAACCTTCCTCTTCTGGCCTCAACAGATTTAGCCAGACTTCAAGAGTTTCAAAAGTCTCAGTCATCCTGTGCATCTTAAATTTTAAGTCCTGAATTGCCTTTGAGGACTAAAGAAAGTATCTGATCTGTGATACTCTGTAAAAAAATTTTACTCTATGTGCTTTCAGTGTAAGGTGCCATGGGGTGAGAGATTCATTGTCAAGAGGAGGAATAGAAAATAGTGAAAGTAAAACCAAGAAAAGAACAAAATCCAATAAGTAAACGCTAAATCCTGTGTTTCTACAGCCAGCACTCTGACCACATTGCACTGCGGTGTGAGCTTACAAACCTTAGGATTTCAGATCTCCATCATCTTGCTGGATACAGCAGACATAATTTCTGGTCTTATCCTGGCTCTGTTCCGAGCTGGGATTTTCCTTAACAGAAATTCTATATTCAAAATATATGTAATTGTTATTTAACATCTTAGCTTTGGCTTCATTGAAGCACATGAATTTTGATTCACCTAGCCTCCCACATCTTCCTGTAAAATTATAATCAAACTTGTTTAAAACAGAAACCTGGAGATAAAATTTTTAAAAATCAGTATCTTCCCAATGATTCTACACGTTTTCTTGGTGTCGCTTGTAGTGGATATGGTCTGACCAATTCCTGAGACACCTTCATTGCACTTTTACTATACCTTCAAGTTGGCAGGAAGCTATATTGATCACTGCATATGTCTGGTAATCACGATTTCATTTGGAAAACTCGCAAATAATGTTTTTAACAATTATGAACAAATGATCAGTCTGTCTTTTGATGTGCTCCTAGGCTGATGGTGGCTGTTTAGTGGTCTAAGATGATGTAAATTTGTACTACTTTGATCATTGTTTTCATAATGGAAGAGTTATTGCCTCATGAAGTAGATAAATCATCGTAGTATATAACCCAAAAGCTGCTATTCTATTCGGTATTGAACAGTTCAGGTTATAGCACAGCCTGTTCTCTACAATCTACCCCATTACTCTGACACCAGAAGTGCAATGGTTCTTTGGTCAGAGGAAATACACATTGTTCTTTCTACATGGTGCATTTATGGAGATTACCGGTGAAAGTTTTATGGAAGCAGAATCTAAGAAGAGCAGCCAAAAACAAGAACAATGTTTTTTCTAGCTGATAATAAATTCTACAGGTCAGATTAGGGCAACCATTCCTGACCCAGAGCAGAAGAATCCAACTGCCCTGGAAGGCTGCACATGGTATGTGTTCTTTGAAGGACATACTATTTTGTTTGATTACAAATTTCATGTTAGTGTCTTAATGTTATTTTGTCAGTGCAAATGAGTTTGTATTTTGTGTTATGGCTGCATATTTGTTGAAACCAACTGACTTGTTTGCTTATTGCTAGTGGAAGGCATTGGGTGATATTTGACTGGAATAAATGATATTCCATAACTATTTGACTCTACATGAAAATACCTAAACATGTGCTCGTATCTGGGTATACATACCATTTCACAACATAATTAGTTAAGGATAATTTAACATGAACAGTCACATAAGATATAAAATTAAAATTAAAAATTCTCCCTCAACAATCAACATATATATCATTGTTAAACCAGAAACCTGCAATATGGTTAGAACTATGTCAAAGGAGCTGGAGAGAGGAATCAGGATTTAAGAGCGTGGGTTGCTTATCCCAAAGACCCAGGTCAGTTCAAATCAAGCACGTGGAATTTCACAACTGTCTGAGGTTCCTGTTCCAGTGATCTGATACCCACGCACAGACTTGCATGCAGGCAAATACCAATGTACATCAAATAAAGACATCTTTAAAAAAGACATTGTCATAACTTAAAAAAATAGACACAGGAATTTTCATAAATAATATTGGGTTTACTATCTGATGTTTGCTTCTCTTCTTTATGATGCTTTGTGCATTTACTTTACTAGCCAATTCCTCATCAGAATAAGGCTCTTCTCTTTGTTAGTTTTATGACTTCCAGTCTCATTAAGCATAGAGTTTTCATCTATGTAGACTGGAGTTATAGCTATTTCCAACCCTGTGCTCTAGCATGACAAAGAAGAATGTTATATTATGTTACAGTACAAAACTGGCATTGGCTTACCAGAGTTAATGTTTAGTTTCTGATTAAAAATCTCCATAGGGATTTGTTTATATCACCACATGGTTTAATTTGTTTGAAAAATTATATTATTTCAAACATTTTGCAATAGTGATTTCATTTGTTGAATTTCAGTGGAAGCATGATAACTTCTCCAATTCTTATTAGGAAAATGTGCCAGGAGTGTAATCATACATATATGACCTTCTATCCTTGTCAGAATTTGGAAAATGTATTTCTTTCATCAGCTGTAAGTCACAAAAGGATTTTTGAGTTAACTTTGTGAACGTGACAATGACAATCATAGTTCTATATCCCCCTAAGTTTTGATGGGTAATTTAATAACATGCCATTCATTATACTGCACAAAATGACATATGAAGTACAGAAGAACAAGAAAAATATGCAGAGATCATGGATGTAAAGAGTAAGTATTAAAAGCAAACTCGAGAGCAAATACTGGTGTAGAAGGTTTATACTGCTGGCTGAATAAATGGCCAAGAGATCCATCCCAGTGCTACCAAGACAGAGATATTAAGCATTGGCCTACATGCAGGCAGCTGTGAGTGTCTTTTTGATGGGCCTTCCTGAAGTGGGCCATGTGGAATTGGAAGGAGAAACCATGTTTAAACTGAACTATGAGGACAGCTGGACATTCTCTTGTTGTTCCACCCCAGTAATTCTCTGACAAATGACTCAGTGATCGGTGGGCAGGCATGTCCTTATCTTGGAGTGTCTTTGTTTATAGTCCTTAGTATGGGAGACAGAACTGGAGTCATAGATGGAGTTCATGTGTCTGATAGTTCTCTTATTTTTGCAATATCCATGGAAGGAAATGTTTATTTGCACTAATAAATAATTTACCAGTGTTGGCCTGTGCTGGCTGGCAGGTGGGTGTTTACTTGTATAAACAGGACATTCCACTTTGGCACTTACTCTCAAGATACAGTAACTTGTGGCAAACTTCTCCTTATTAAATCAATTCATGCAGACAAAGCATAGCCTGAACGTTACTATTCTGTCTAACAGATTGGATCCCAGATCACGGCACATTTCTTTCCGATATATATTTAAAGAGATTTTATAAAACCAAAATTTGATAGTAAAAAATTACAAATGGACCATGTGGAAGTAGGATTAATAGAATGTTAGTATCAGTGGTACCATTTATAAACTTTCTTTATTACAAAAAAGTGGGAAGAATCTACCCAAGACAAATCCCTAAGAAGTCAAACATAGTTTAACGTTGCAACTTTTATATATTGCATTTCTGATAAACATAATACACGGTACACCAAAGGAATGAACAAAATTTTAAAATCATGTTTTATATTTTCTATTTATTTAAAACTTTAAAAAATTAAAATGTTACTGTTAGAAGGGAGAATACAGGCACTTTTGCAAATAGGAACAAATACAACAAAACCCAGTGAATATAACTATATGAATTTTACACAAAGTAAATTAGAGCCCAAATTAATGGCCATGTTAAATCTCTTATGTATCAAAATATTTTACTCTGGCTAGCAACCCACCAGTTTCAAAACATTTACACCAATTTTACATTTCAAAAGATCAAGGTCAAGGGGGAGGAGATTAGGAATATTAAAAGATGTACAATCAAATTTGGAGATACATAAAGTACTAGCACAAATAATTATTAAGGACCAAATGAACATGTCAGATAGTGAGTCTTCTAAAGAATTTGAACAGTTCAGTACTATTTGGTCAACAGGACTAAGATCACAAAGGAAACATTTATTCTTGTATTCATCTCATTTCTTATACCATGAACATTTATTACTTGAAACTTTCCTGTTATAAGAAAGGTTCGAATCAGCACGTGTGAATGTTTCTCTGTATCTTTCTGATTGAAAAAAAAAAGTATTTTAAGCTATGTTATGCTGGTTCACCACCTTTTCCTGTAGAAAAGTTCTACCCATTTTATACCAAATTTCTTTCTATTTTCCCTTTTATTTAGTATCTAGAACCCTTATGTTTTCATTATTTTTGTTCTGGTACAAGTTTAGGTAAGTATAAGTAATTAGGGTAGTGCCACAGATATTTTAGAATTATTTTTTCAACCATTTACTTTATACAATGGTTATATTAAAATTTACTAATTAAGCATATGCCACTTGTCTAATTTTACTTCCCATTTTCTGTAGATGTTAAATAAGAATGAATGTATGTGACTTTAAATACCAACAATTAAATAAGACAGAATGGTGTATTCCATTGTGTTCCTGTTACTATGGCTTTGTAATACTATAATATAATTTCAGATACTGTATTGTGATGTTCAAGTGTTGCTCTTTCTGCCTAGGAAGCTTTGTGATCCTCTGAATTTCTATATGAATTCTAGGATTTATTTTCTAGTTGTTGAGCTTGTAATGAGTATTGTATTGATTCTATAGATCACTTTCTATAATGCATTATTTCTACAGTATTATGTCCATTTATGAGTTTCTTAGTTAGGGTTTCTATTAATGTGGTGAAACGCCATTAACAAAACAACTGGGGTGGAAAGGGTTTATTTAGTTTACAATTCTATATGACAGTCTGAGTACCTTATCATATGTACAATTTCTTTAACTCCCTTTTATTTATATATAATAGACTTAACTCTTTGCCAGACTAAGGTTTTAAAGGAGTGTAGAAAATTTGTGTAGGCTGCCATACTACTGGATCAATATATTACATTTAAATATTGTTTATTGGACAAAAATGACATTGTCAGCAAATTTCTTTCAATAGTAATGCATATAATTTATAAACAAATAGGAAAAACCAATTTGAGTATCAATATTGTAAAGAATTTAAAAGATATTATTTTGACATTGAATATTTTAATATTTCTTTATTCAAATGACAGTTTTCCCTATATCTCTACTAGGTAGTTGATCTGGGTGGTGATGTAATTAAAAGTAGTGAGTACTTTGGAACTGGCCGTGTGACAGAATTCAAGTATGGAATATCACTGGGCACAGTTATCCGCAAGTGGGATGGAGAGAAGATGGCCTATTTAAGGTAAACACATCATACTTTGTTATTGTGTCTGTCATATATGTGTTGTCAGCCCAATACATGATCATATTTGAACATTCTAATTTATTAAATATTAAATATTTATCAAGAAGTTAACTATTAAGAAGGTTCATTGCTCTCTAAATCAAAATTATTTTTTGGAATTAATTATTTCATTTTAATTGCCAATAACAAGGAGGCATTCTAGAAAAACAAAACATCACCTAGAGATTATTTTTTCTGTCGGAGATATAAGCCAACTAGAGTTTGGTATTTATAATCTGGTAAAATCAATATATTACTTTAAAAACCATACATAATAAATAAATAAATATTTTTTAAAAAAAGAAAAACCATTTTACTCATAAAGCTATAATGTGGACATACTATTATACTTATATATTGCAGTAAATTAGTCTGAAATGTTAAACTGTTTACAAAACACAGTGTAATCTTCAAATTTAATTTTTTTTCATTTTACATAATGTGATATGGATATTTGATCTTCTTTAGTTTATCTACATTACAGTGTTACAGGAGCAATGTGAATGAAAAGCAAATAATAGCATACATAGTATCATGAAACATGTAAGACAATTACATATGTGTATATGCACATACCTGGAAGAAAGTTTTTCCTGTGGAATAATTTTTTAGTTATAGAGTCAGTGGTTAAAATAAAATAGGTTACAGAAAAAGATATGGACATAGCATAAACTAAAAGAATTGTAAAAGAATAATGTATTAATGTTTTTTAAAAATAGGAACTGGGGTGAAGGTTGGGGCTCATACCTTCTGATAGAGCCCTGGTCTTTGTGGACAACCATGATAATCAGCGAGGTCATGGAGTCGGAGGATCAACCATCCTGACATTCTGGGATGCTAGGTAAATAAAACCATTCTTCGATGATTTGTTACTTGCCCTTTAGTGATTGCACATTTTTTATTCTTCTATCATAATATTATTTTCAAATTTTCAGGCTCTATAAAATGGCGGTTGGATTTATGTTGGCTCATCCTTATGGATTCACACGAGTAATGTCAAGTTATTACTGGCCAAGATATTTTGAGAATGGAAATGTAAGTTTGAATACATTTTTTCCAAGAAAAGGGAAGCACTCCTGTTTTAAAGTTACATAAAAATAGTTACGTAAATACATGCCATCAAATATTTTTTACTGTAATGTTAGCAATGTAAGCATATTACATAATGTGCTTTGTCACTATAAAAATCTTGATAATTGTAGAACAAGGTACACAAAGCAAAACACAGGCATCTAATCATACTTACCTTGTCAATTTGATATGGAGTTCATGCATTTTAAGATCTGTAAAGAAGGGAAACAAGTTTGCTTAATGCTATACTGGAGTCCTGCCTCATCTCGGGCATTGCACCAGCCAGGGCTGAAAGAGGATAGTTGAAGGACAGCTCATTTATTAGGACTAAGTAGCAGATAGTTATAGCCCAGGAAGAAAGGCCAGTTGGATTCACGTGTTGGTATGTCGTTAAGGCCAGGGGAAGGAAGCTCATAAGGTCGTGTAGAAAAGAAAGGATGTTTGAGTGGTCAGATAAATGGCAACCAGTCCTCATGTCCTTGGAGATGCATGCACTTATCAGTTGCTATATGCACCAAGGCACTATACACCCAGGGATGTCTATCTGCTGAGGTCTGTTGGCACCTGAGCAAGGCAGGGAATGGGTATGTGGAGTCAAAGGAAGAAGTAGCCAAATCTTACCTCTCAGATTCAGAATATCTAGGTTTCAGGCATGCTTCAACACCTTCTTAGCTTCATGCCAGCCTTGCAGTTCAAAACTTGACCAAGATAAGTATTTGCTAAGTACTTTTACATTTTTCAATGGAATGTAAAGAAATCATTCAGTTTAAATGAGGTTATGGAAACAATATGTCTAAGAAATTATGTTAAATTAAGATCATAAATTTGAAGTTATTCAAGAATACTAAACATTATAAAATATTACGCAGTACAATAATCTCAACAATTTTCAAAAGCAGTAAGGGTCTGGGGAGATGACTTAGTGGGCAAAACTCTTGCAGGGACAAGTGTTCAGTTCCTTGACATCATGCAATGCTGAGCAGTTTGTCTTTAAACAAATTACCCAATAGGTGGAGATCACAGATTTCTGGACCACCAAACTGGCTAACTCTGGGTTTAGGGGAGAAAAGATTCCTCTATTGACAATGGAGAGAATGCTTGTTCAACTGTTTCAGGAAGATGTGTAAATGTGTTGACAATCATGAAATGTATACTAAAATTTTGGAAAATTTATTACAGAGTATTAGAATATATTTATTAGTACTTTTATTTAAAAGATGGTATGAAAACTAAAGTAATATTAAATTGGAAATTAATTATATTTGTGATAGAATTATATAGATATTGATATTTTTATAGTAAGCAAACAATATTTCTATTTTATAGACTATGAAATTGAGGGATATAAGACTTATGTATCTTGAATGAGCTTTCTAAAGCCATCGGTACTGGATTCTGTCCTTCTTTAATCTTTCTTATACAAATGCTCTTACCACTTTAGTGACTCTAAAGAAGTTAGAGAGATATTAAGAAGTTATTGCTTGAAAAGGTTCTGAGTGAATAAAAGTGTGTATAAATAAAAATGTTGTATTTCTCTGAAATATGACTCTAGAGAAGTAAAAACTCAATAAAGTTCTGTAAAAATACTAAAGTTAGACATTTAGTAGATACCCTAGAGAATTAAGTAGCAGAACTTTTTTAGTTTAGTGCAATGAAAATGGAATATGAATTTTAAAATCCTGCAATTTTTTTTCTGTAATTAAGGATGTCAACAATTGGTTTGGACCACCAAATGACAATGGAGCAACCAAAGAAGTGACGATTAATGCAGACACCACTTGTGGCAATGGCTGGGTCTGTGAACATAGATGGCGCCAGATAAGGTTGGGAGTGTCCCCTACAGATCTTGTCTAATAAGAAAAGTGTTTAACTTTTTGTTTTAAATTGTTCAATATAAAATGTATGAGAATTTTACGTGATATTGTGCTTTTAGTAACATGATTGCCTTCAGAAATGTAGTCAATGGTCAGCCTTTGTCAAACTGGTGGGATAATGGCAGCAACCAAGTTGCCTTTGGCAGAGGAAACAAAGGATTCATTGTCTTTAACAATGATGACTGGTAAGTGGAAATCAATTAAAGTAGGATTGTATACTTTTATATTTTTGCACTTTTACATCCTTCCCTTTGTTTCTTGCTAATTTGTAGCTGAATTAAATTTTTGTTAATGGATTTAAGGAGGCATAGTTACCTGAAAACTATAGAAAAAAAGACACTTGCTTTTAATTTGTTTCTCCATTGTTTTATAGATTTTGTTTCAAATAGAATTTTGTTTTGCTGTTGTTTTTGAAGTACTCTTATACTGTCATATTCATATATTCTGATTCATATACTCATGTGATATCTGTACAAAGCATATAAACATTTAGCATGTCTTAAAATCAGTGAAAGTATGGGCATTATTAGATTCAAAATACATTCCCCAGTCTCCTAGCTGTGTATAACAACTATTTAATTTCTGTTCCCTTGTTATACAATCTTGAATTTTCTGCCTCTGAGTGATTAATAAAGTCAATGCACTTGTATACTTGCTCTGGCTGATAGTTTTTCTCAGGTGGCAATTGAATTTGGTCCTACAGTTCTAGGTTATTGGCTTCTGCTTTTGATTCAAAATACATTCCCCAGTCTCCTAGCTGTGTATAACAACTATTTAATTTCTGTTCCCTTGTTATACAATCTTGAATTTTCTGCCTCTGAGTGATTAATAAAGTCAATGCACTTGTATACTTGCTCTGGCTGATAGTTTTTCTCAGGTGGCAATTGAATTTGGTCCTACAGTTCTAGGTTATTGGCTTCTGCTTTTGATGCATGATATGTTTTCTTCTCCTTGAACATTTTCCTATTTGTGTACAACTATACTTAGAGAATCATTGTGCAAGTAGTTGACAGTATCAGTGGAAAGTTTCATTTTTTGCTCATTTGGATTATTGTATTAGTTTCTTTTCTGATGCTGTGATTAAACATCACGAGCAAGTCAACTTACAGAAGAAAGATTTTATTTGGGTTTGCAAATCCAGGGTGTTAGAAGGGGAAAGCAAGGTATGAGGGCTGGAGCAGGAAGCTGATGACTCACACTTTGAACCACAGTACAATACAGAAAGCGCTAACTAGAGAAGGTCAGAGTCTTTCCCTGTCAAGGCCTGCCTTCAGTGACACAGTTCCTCCACATCCACATAACCTAACCTCCCCAACTATGCCACCACATGGGAACCAAATTTTTAACTTAACAAGTGCTCTTTTAAAATATCTATTTATATGTCATAGTCTATATTTCTGTATCTATCTATCCATCTATATTGATCTATCTACCTTTATGACTAGCAAATTATAACTTACATTTACACACCAGAAAGTTTAGGAAATTACTGAATTTGGAGGTAGTCTGCTTTCTTGAATTTGTCTATTTGAATCTGACATTTTTTTTTCCTTTTCAGGTCACTGTCAACAACTTTACAAACTGGTCTCCCTGAAGGCACATACTGTGATGTCATTTCTGGTGATAAAATTGATGGCAATTGCACCGGGATTAAAGTCTATGTTTCTGGTGATGGCACAGTACAGTTTTCTATTAGTAACACTGCTGGAGACCCATTTATTGCAATCCATGTACAATCAAAACTATAAAATTTAAAATAAATTCATACTGAGAGCATCAATCATTCGTATCTGTTTTCATTTGCATAATTTAATTTTATACTTTATTCACACTTATATACTGTGTTACAGCAATGAACTACAATTGGTTAAAAGTTCTTATTGAAATCAATATAATTTTGTGAATTTTACATGCAGGGATTTTAATATTTTATTTATTTATTTATTTAGTTATTTAGTTATTTAGTTATTTAGTTATTTATTTATTTTTGGATTTTCGAGACAGGGTTTCTCCGTAGCTTTTGGTTAATATTTTTTAGAAGATTCTCTTTAAATTATTTGTCAATGGCATTTCTCTGACCTATGAAGACATTGACAAATATTGTTTTATCTCAAGTACCATTTGTTTCATAGTTCCCTAATTTCACTTCTTTATTAAATATATTTTCTTGATTTTATATACATATATATTCAATTACTTTGATCTTATTCACTTCCTTGTCTTCCATTTTCCCTCCCATTTTTCAACAGATCCGTCCTTCTTCACAACAAACATTCTCTTCCTATTTTTTTTATATCTTTGTTTGACCAACTGTTCTTAGGTAGGGTGCCTGCAAGAGCATGGGTAGAAAGTTATTACTTGAACATTATTACTTGAACCAAAGTAATTGGCCAGTGTACAAAACACTGAGTAATATAATCTACCCCATGTTAGCAACTGTTAATTGCTTATAGCTCCCCAGGAAGGGATGGGGCCAATTCATAGTGGAATCTTTGAGTGCCAAGTATCAAGCAGTACTTGTGTAGTTAGTCAATACTCGCTGAGTTTATGAAAGCAAGAGTCCATTCATGTACCAATGACATCATCTCACATCACACCCTTCAATCCTGTTCTTTTCTTTTCTTTCCACCACCTCTTCTATGATATTCCCTGATCTTTGAATGGGGTTTTCTAGATGTCCCCTTCTAGGATGAGTGCTCATCAGTCTCTTAATGTTATCACTTTGACCAGTATGAGTTTCTGCTTTTCTGTCACTCACAGAAAAGGAAACTTTCTGAGCAAGGGTGAGAACAATACAAATCAATAGGCATGAACATAACCATGTAGAAAATAAATAGACACCATGATATCTGCTTAGCTAAAGAGCCATAGCATTTTTCTCCAAGGTTCATTGACATGCTGAAGTATAAGGTTTTGGTTAGGTTTAGAGTACCGGGTAAGAGTTCCTCTTGTGAAGAGAGTATACAACCCAGTCGATTTGATTATCTCTGTATCATTATACTACCACTATACTAGTGGGTACATCTTTCCTGGCATGTTGGTTTAGTAGCTGGAATAATTCACAACTAGATATGTCCCTTGATGAATTTTCTAAGTCTGCATAGAAACTCCCAACACTAAGAAAACTATCAACCTAGAAGGAAACATCAGGTCAGCTATGTTTTGATTTCTCTATTTATCCTAATCAATAAGGGCTTACTATTTAGTTATAGTGGGAAACCAAAAACAACTCCAATAACCACTGTTTGTCTCTGTTGGCTTTTATGTGGACCCTCTTTTTACTCCATTTATTTATGTGGTTGTTTCTGAGCTTATGCCATGATAGTTTTATCACTATGATTACTCATCACAATTTCAAATCAGTTATGAGATCCTTCTAGCATTATTATTTCTTACTCCTTAGAACTCTTTCAGGTATCTGAGATCTCTTTTGTTTCCATAAGTATTTTAAGATTATGTATTCTATGTCTGTGATAATAGTGATGAAATTTTAATGAGAATTTAATTGAATATGTAGATTTTACACATTCTAACTCTAAACTACTGTCTTAGCACTATTTTATAATTTTAAAAATCCTTAAGTTATCTCACAGTTTATTGTATGACTACATTAGAAATATATAATAATTTTTCCTCCATTTAGGACAATGCAGGGGATGACTGACAACAACAGACCACCTATATTCAAAATTATTACTGCATCTTTATGGAATAATTTTTCAGGAAAGTTATTTTAGAACACAAATGGAAATCTACTGAAATTCCTTTTGCTATTTTTCATCCTGAATATCACATACCTAAATATTTTATTTTCTGATTTTTCTCACAAGAGTAATATGCTTTAGCTCTTTAAAGGGCTAACCTGTAAAGTTTTCAGATCTTCAGACTGGTTATCATGTTGACCTTGAAGAAATCCTGCTTCTGAAAGTTGCTTTCTAAGTCCGGGAAATTACTTAAGTGACTTCGTCTTTTAAATTGAATGTGCATTTCCATAAAATGAAGCCTATGATGTGTGGAACAGTCCCTTTATGACAGCTCTTTATTTGTCTCAGTGATTAGCAATAGTTTTTTTTTCTTTAAGTATTACAATTGCTTTTCAAGAACAAGCTTTTCCTATTGCTTGTGAACCATTTATTTGCCAAAAGTGAACATTTTAATAATATATTCCTACTGTATTTATTGCCATTTACTCTATGGATCTTGATTAGAATTGTGAGCACAATCATTCCACAGTTTAATTGTATTCTCCTTTGAAATTTCTTCTGCCAATCTCATTATTCCACCATGTTAAAATTCAGTCTCAGTCTAGGTGTCAGAAAAATACAGCAGATTCCTTGTCAGACTATCATGTGAAGAACTTCAAAACCAGCAGCTTCCAGAGTCCATGTTGTTCTGTGAAATCTCTTGAACATGACCTCCATTTTTAGTAATTCTCTTTGTTTTCTAGTCTTCCCAATCAAGCCAAAAACAACAACAACAACAACAGAAAACAAAAACAAAAATCCAATACTCTATACTTTCAGCATTTAATGACTTTCTAGTGCCCAATTCCAAACTCTTCTTTATTTGTCCATCAAAGTTGTTTCAAAGCCTACACATTATGTGGACTTTAAGAGTTACTTCTTGGTATTAATTGCTAATAAGAAATGACTTAGAAAGAAACAGCTTAATGTTGGAAGGAATACAAACCAAAAGAGTAGAGATGGCAGCCTCCATGTACTGCCCTGCAAAAACAAGCAGAGAGGACAAAGGAATTGGGGCAATAATATAAAACTTTGAATCTTCTTCCAGTGAGTACCCTCTCCTAGTAAGGCTCCATCTCCTAGAGCTTCATTAGCTTCTCTAAACTTACCACAATTGAAGTACAAAGTTATCAAGTTCATGAGCCCATGAGAGACATTTAATATTTACATTCAAACTATAGAAATGTCCCTCCTATCCTAACCTCTATACTCACTGACCTTACTCTCTTCTGTCACATTAGTTATTTATGCATAATAATCCATGTGTCATAAGACTGTAGGTAGAGTATATTGTTTTTCTCTGGCTAAACTTGGAATGCTACTTGGTAATGGATAACTAGTCAGCCCACAAAAATCTTGGATATGAAGAAGGACATCTAGATCTTTTTGTGTAGACTTTCATCACAATTATGTACAAATTTCAAGTCTTAAAGACTCAAGTGATCAAGCCTCATTTATATTCCTAAGTAATAGAGTCACAGAGTACATGCCACTGCTCTGTGTAGGCCAAGTGAGTGCTGCTTCAGTCTCTATGAGGTTATTGGAGATTTGCTCAATTGATTTAGACGGTTAATGCTGATGTCCTCCATCCATTCTGGCACAATAGTTTTTTTGGTCTTATATTTGGTCTCCAGGCCATCTAGTCTTTGGTTCCTGGTCACCCAAGCAATGCCAAGAATGGATTCTTTGGGAGGTGGCCTTAAGTCAAGTCAGACATTGGTTGGTTACCTACATAAGCCTTGTGCCACCATGCTGTAGCATATTTTGCAGAATATGCTACAAATAAATTGTAGATCACAAAGTTGTGTTTGGGTTTGTGTTTATGGTTCTTTTCTGGAAGGCAACAGAATACCTTCCCATACCTAAGACACAAGTACATGGAGGTGAAGGTCCTATGTAGGTACTAATTAAAGTCTCAATATTCAATGAGTTGTATGAGTGTTTTCTTTATCAATGGGATCTTGCTTCAGTTTTTGGAGTGCTATCTCTTGTCTTGGCAACAGACTGAGTTGTTTGGGATTTTCACTGAACCCTTGTGGCCAACAAATTCATTAGATACCACCAATTCTCAGTACTGGAAGTTTTGCTTGGTAACAAGAGATGGCCTTTTGGGGACCGCTTTTCCTTGTTACTTGGAGACTTTATTAAGATTGCCTTTATATATTTCACTGAACTAATTTTCTATACCACACCTCAATTGCCCCTTAATTCTAGCTGCCTCTCACTGAATTCCCTCCATCATCATTATCTACCCTCTCTCTTCCTACATTATCCTCCTGTTCTAGTTCTCCCTTCCTCCAGCTGCAGTCCACCTATAAAATCTGTTTTATCTCCCGCACCTAAGAAGAGCTACAGATTTCCCCTTAGTTCCTTCCTAGATGTCCAATACCTCTGTGTCTACATATTGTAACTAGGGCAACACTTATTTATAATATACAATATATATGGACTGGAAAGATGTCTCAGACATTAAAGTTTAACCTCACAACCAAAATACAATATATAAATATTTCTTATTTACAAATGTTATATTTATTTAGATATCAAACTAATTACAAAGTATAATAATGAACTTGGTTATATTTCCTGTTTTACATTAAATGAAAATTAAATCAACAAAAAAATCATGAAAAAGAAATCAAAATCAAAGTAAATTATTATACTATATAAACACAAGTTTCATCTTTTTTTATAATTCCTGTTCTTATTTTATTTTTTGTTTGTATTTTTGTTTTTTATTGATATTTATTGAGCTCTAAAAATTCCTCTGTACCCTTCCCTGCTTTTCCCCTCACGTGATCAACCCTCCCCCAAGGTCCCCATGCTCCCAATTTAATCAGGAGATCTTGTTTTTTTCTACTTTCCATGTAGATTAGATCTATGTAAGTCTTGCATAGTGCTTCAAAACTTCTTACATGTCATTATGTTTAGATCTCTAAAGTGTTTGAAGATGACCTGTCTATGTAAAATATTATTTGACCTTGAAAACACACCTAATGTGACCACAAGTTTGACTATTATAGGTAATTAGCTACTAACCTGCATTACCTTATTATCTTAAACAGTTGGTAATAATAATTTTCAAGGACTAGAAATTTACATTACATTGTTAAATGAGTTGTATAGATACAAGACATTGGAAAAGAGTAGAATGGTCTGTATAGTATTTTCAATAAATTTAATCTCAAAATTGTATACAATATGCAAAAGTCCAATCCAATGTAAAACATTTAAAACTAATAGTTGTTTTTAAAAGTCGATCCAATAATCTACCTTTTATGTTATTATATCTATATCTATATATCATCTTTTCAAAACAAGATTCTTAGATCTAATTATCTTTCTTTAGCTTTTTTTCCTGACTAATATCCATTATCAACAACAGGTTATAACCAACCAGCTAAACAGTGACATATGTCCATAACCTATTGGCTAACCAAAAACCACCCACACGACCACTCGTGAATGTGGTTGTCTTCTTCTTATTTTTGATTATTGCTGTCTGGGGGTTACAATATCTTTAAGGGACCCTGAAAAGAAAAGGTTGGGTTAATTGTGAAGTCCTGGAAGAGTTAGCTGTATCATTTGTGGTCTAGTCTTGCCTCAAATCCTGACTAGAGTAGTGTGTTAGCCTGAATCATCTTAAGTAAGCCCTTATTACTTAAGATATTTTGAAGACAGAACATAAAAAAAAATCAAACCATAACTGAGCTAGATGTTTCCTTCTAGGTTGATAGTTTTCTTAGTTTTGAAAGGTTCTATGCAGACTTTGAGGATAGAAAAGTCATCAGAGGACATATCTAACTATAAATTCTGTCAGCTACAAAACCAACATGCCAGGCAAAATGTACCCACTAGTATAGAGATAGCATAATGGCTATGGAGATAATCAAATCTATAATGACTGGATTGCATACTCACTTCACAAGAGGAAATCTTTCTGGTACTCTAAACCAACCCAAAAGCTCATAATTCAGTATGTAAATGAACTTTTGAGAAAAACTACTATGGATCTTTTGCTAAGCAGACATTATTGTGTCTATTTTCTACCCGGTTATGTTCATACCATTGATTTGTACTGTTCTAACCCTTGGTCAGTGAAGTTTCCTTTTCTGTGGGTGACAGTCAAAGCAGAAACTCATACTGGTCAAAGTGATAATATTAAGAGACTGATGAGCACTCATTCTAGAAAGGGACATGTTGGGAGCAGTGAGACCCCAGATCCTGAATTTCTTGTAATCCTCTGATCTGAGTGCCTACAGCTGCTCTGAGCATGAGACCTTCAGGAGTTCCTGATGGCAGGAGAGAGGTTTCTGGTGGGTTTGGCTGGGCCATGGCTATCTCTATATAATCTGCCCCTGAACACAATAAAGGGGGCATTCTTGGGGAATTCAAGGATGACCGGTGTCGCTGTCTCTGTATCTGTGTGTGTCTGTGTGTCTTAACCTCCAGCTCCCCTCCCCGAAGCTCGCGAACTGGGTAATAGTGCACGAAGCGCAGACACGGGGGCGCAGTGCGCGGCAAAGACATCTATAAAACCCCATTCAAAGATTAAGGAATATCATAGAAGAGGTGGTGGAAAGAAAGCAAAAGAACAAAATTGAAGGGAGTGTTGTGAGATGATGTCATTGATACATGAAAGGACTCTTGCTTTCATAAACTCAGCGAGTATTGACTAACTTCACAAGCACTGCTTGATACTTGGCACACAAAGATTCAACTACGGATTGGCCCCATCCCTTCTTGGGAGGCTATAAGCAATTAGCAGTTGCTAACATGGGGTAGATTATATTCCTCAGTGTTTTATACACTGGCCATTTGCTTTTGTTCAAGTAATAACTTTCTATCCATGCTCTTGCAGGCAACCCTACCTAAGAGCAGTTGGTCAAAAAAAGTCATAAAAAAACGGGGAAGGCAATGTTTGTATTGAATAAGAAGAAATCTGGTGAAAAATGGGAGAGAAAATGGAAGAAAAGGAAATGAATAAGATCAAAGTGAGTATATATATACATATATGTGTGTGTGTGTATATATACATACATATATATGAAAGAAGAGAAACTATGGTACTATGAAACAAATGGTACTTGAGATAAAAACAATATATTTCTCAGGATATCTTCATAGATCTGAGAATTATCATTAACAAACAACTTAAAGAGAATCTTCTAAAACATTTTAAAATCCCTGTATATAATTTTCACAAAATTACATTGATTTCAATAGCATTTTTTACCAATTCAAGATCATTACTGTTACAGATTTTATAAGTGTGAATGAAGTATAAAAATTAAATTATGCAAAAGCAATACAAATGATTGATGCTCTCAGTATAAATTTATTTTAAATTTTAGAGTTTTGATTCAACATGGATTGCAATAAATGGGTCTTCAGCAGTATTACTAATAGAAAACTGTGCAGTGCCATCACCAGAAACATAGACTTTAATTCCGGTGCAATAGCCATCAATTTTATCTCCAGAAATGACGTCACAGTACGTGCCTTCAGGGAGACCAGTTTGTAAAGTTGTTGACAATGACCTGAAAAGGAAAAAAGAGTCAAATTCAAACAAATTCAAGAAAGCAGAACATCTCCAAATTAAGTAACTTCCTAAACTGTGTGGTGTGTGATTGTAAGTTATAATTTACTAGCCATAAAGATAGACAGATGGATATAGATAGACGATGATAGATAGATAGATAGATAGATAGATAGATAGATAGATAGATAGATAGATAGATAGATAGATAGATAGATGATAGAAAGAAAGACAGATACATAGATAGATGATAGATGATAGATGATACAGGAATAGATATAGATTATGATACATAGATAAATATGTAAAAAGAGCACTTGTTGAATTAAAAATTTGGTTCCCTGTGGTGGCATAGTTTGGGGAGGCTAGCTAATGTGGATGTGGAGGAACTGTGTCACTGAAAGCAGCCTTTGACAGAGAAAGACTCCTCCCTTCTCCAGTGAGCACTTTCTCTATTGTGCTGCAGTTCAAAGTGTGAGTAATCAACTTCCTATTCCTGCCCTCATACCTTGCTTTTCCATTCTAATGACCTTGAATTGCAAGCCCAAATAAAATCTTTCTTCTGCAAGCTGACATGATCGTGATGTTTGATCACAGCATCAGAAAAGAAACTAACAATAATCCAAAATGAGCAAAAAAAAAAAAAAATGAAACTTGACACTGAGATTGTCAACTACTTGCACAAAGATTCTCTATGTATAGTTGTATATAGGAAAATGTTCAAGAAGAAAACACATACATGCATCAAAATCAGAAGGGCAATAATCTACAACTGTAAAAAAACCTCAATTGCCCTCCTGAGAAAACCAACAGCCAGAGTAAATAGACAAATGCACTGAAACTATTCATCACACAGAGGCAGAAAATTTAAGTTTAGATAACAAGGGACCAGAAAAATAAATAGTTGTGATACGGAGCTAGGAGACGGGGGAAAGTATTTTGAATCTAATAATACCCATATGTTCACTGATTTTAAGACTTGCTGAATGTTTATATGCTTTGTACAGATATCACATGAATATATGAATGAGAATATATGAATATGACAGTGTAAGAATACACCAAAAACAACAGCAAAAAAAAATTCTACTTAAAACAAAATCTATAAAAAAATGGAGAAACAAATTGAGAGAAGCATCTTTTTTTTTCTTGTTTTCAGGTAACTGTACTTTTTTAAATCCATTAACAAAAATATTTTCAGCTACAAATGAGCAGGAAGCAAAAGGAAGGATGTAAAATTATAAAAGTATACAATCCTACTTTAATTGATTTCCACTTACCAGTCATCATTGTTAAAGACAATGAAGCCTTTGTTTCCTCTGCCAAAAGCTACTTGATTGCTGCCATTGTCCCACCAGTTTGAGAAAGGCTGAAAACCAACTACGTTTCTGAAGGCAACCATGTTCCTAGAAGCACAATATCACGTAAAATGCTCGTACCCTTTATATTCAACAATTTAAAACAAAAAGTTAAACAATTAATTCTCTTATTAGACAAGATCTTAGGAAACACTCCCAACCTTATCTGGCGCCATCTATGTTCACAGACCCAGCCATTGCCACAAGTGGTGTCTGCATTAATCGTCACTTCTTTAGTTGCTCCATTGTCATTTGGTGGTCCAACCCAATCGTTGATATCCTTAATTACAAGAAAAAATTGCAGGATTTTAACATTCATGTTCCATTTTTATTGAACTAAAATAAAAAAATTCTGCTACCTGATTCTCTATAGTATATACTTAGTGTCTAACTTTGGAACATTGCTGAGTATTTCTCTAGAGTCATATTTCAGAGAAATATGACATTTTTTATACGCACTTTTATTCGCTCAGTAACTTTCCAAGCAATAACTTATTAATATCTGTCTAATTTCTTTTGTATCACTAAAGTGGTAAGAGCATTTGTATCAGAAAGATTAAAGAAGGACAGAATCCAGTACCAATGTCTTAAAAAAAAAACCTCATTCAAGATACATAAGTCCTCTATCCCTGAATCTCATCATCTATAAAATAGAAATATTGTTTAATTACTATAAAATATCAATATCTGAAGAACTTCCTTATCAAGTATAATTAATTTTCAAATTAATATAAGCTTAGGTTTCATACCATCTCTTAAATAAAAGTACTAATAAATATATTCTAATATTCTGTAATACATTTTCCAAAGTTTTAATATGCATTCATGATTGCCAACATATTTACACATCTTCCTAAAACAATTGAACAGTCTCTCTATTGACAATAGAGGAAAGGTCTCTCTTCTAAACAAAGAACTATCCAATTTGATGACCTACAAATCTGTGGTTCCTATCTGTTGGGTAGTTGTGTTACAGATGAGACACCAAACTGCTCAATATTGCAACATGCCAAGGAGATGAACCCCTGTACTGTCTTCAAGAGCTTTACCCTCTATGTCATCTCCCCAGGCATTTGGTTGCTTTTTGAAATGGTTCAGTTAAAGTTTTGCATGATATTTTTGTAATGCTTAGTATTCTTGAATCAGTCTTCAAATTTACTTGATTCATTTAACATAATTCATATGTATGAATATTATATATATGTATATATATATATTAGTTAATCTCAGTTACACCAAATGATTTCTTTTCTTTCCATCAAAATATTCTAAAAGTATTTGCCAAATATTTATCTTGCTCAAGTTTTAAACGGCAAGTCTGGCCTGAAACTGAGATGGGGTAGAAGCATGCCAAAATCCCCAGATTTTCTCATCCTGAGGGCAGCAGGAGTTTGACTGTTCCCCACTCCATATGCCTCACCCATATCCCACACCCCCTGCCTGCTCTGCACCAACAAACCCCAACAAACAGACACCCCAGAGTGCTATCGTACCCTGGTGGATGTAGCAACTGATAAGCTCATGTTTCTCCAAGGCTATGAGGACTCGTTGCTGTATATCGGAATAGAAAAACATCCCAGGCTGGAATTTCTTTCTTTTCTATATGACCTTATAAGGTTTCTTGCCCTGGCCCTTGCTGTTCCCGTGTATGTACATGAAGCATACTGGTTGTTCCTGCCCCCAACCAGTAACATACCAGCACAGGGGTCCAACCAGCTTTTCTTTCTGGTATATATCTGTTCCCTGCCCTCTCCTAATAAAAGAGCTGTTCTCCAAAAGTCTCTTGCTGTTCTTTCTGGTAGTTCTTTCTGGGACTCCCTCAGCCCTGGCAGGTGCTACCCAGGGATAAGGCAAAACTCTAGTCCAACATCAAATTAACTTGTTTATCATCTTTGCAGGTGTTCCTATGCACAATCTCTATATATCATTGAAGAGGTAAGTACTATTAAACTCCTATGTTTTCCCTTTTGTACCTTGATCTCTACTTTTCAAGATTTTCTCATAATGATAAAGTAGTTGGTACTTTTACAATATACTTACATTACTAAAATTACAGTATATTAAGATTTGGTGGCATGTTTTTTATGCAACAAATTTTGTGTGAAATTATAACCTCTTCCCTTTTATTGAAAAAATATATTTAAACTTACTTTTCCATTCTCAAAATATCTTGGCCAACGGTAACTTGACATTACTCGTGTGAATCCATAAGGATGAGCCAACATAAATCCAACTGCCATTTTATAGAGTCTGAAAATTACAAAATAATATTATAATAGAAGAACAGAAAATTTATCATCAATCAACGACAAGTAACAAAACAGTGAAAAATGGTTTTGCCTACCTAGCATCCCAGAAGGTCAGGATGGATGATCCTCCAGCCCCATGACCTCGCTGATTATCATGGTTGTCCACAAAGACAAGGGCTCTATCAGAAGGCATGAAACCCCAACCTTCGCCCCAGTTCCTATTTTTAAAAAATATGATTATTGTTTGACAATACCTTTAGGTTACCCTAAATCTGTATCTCTTTCTGTAATCTATTTTCATTTAACTACTGATTATATAACTAAAAGATTATTCCACAGGAAAAAATTTCTCCCAGGTATGTGTATATACACATATATAATTGCCTAACATATCCCATGATTCTAGGTATGGTAAGCTTATTTGTATTTCATTCACATTGCTCACGTAAGAGTGTAATGTAATGTAGATAAACTCATGAAGAGTAAATATCTATATCACATTATGAAAAATAAGATACGATTGAATTTTACACTGTGTTTTATAAACAGTTTAACATTTCAAACTAATCTTTGCAGTGCATAAACATAATAGTGTGTCCACATTATAGTTTGATTTATGAGTAGAATGGTTTTTGAAATAATATCTTGACTTTAACAGATTATAATTATCAAACCCTACTTGGCTTATATCTCAGACAAAAAAAATCTGTAGGTGAAGATTGATGTTTCTAAATGCCTCCTTGTTATTGACAATTAAAATGAAAATGATTAATTACAGATGATTAATTGTGATTTCAAGAGCAGTGAACCTTCTTGATAACAAATTTCTTGATAAATAGTTAATAAATTAGAGTGTTCTAAGATGTCCATGTATTTGGTTGACAACACACATGTGACAGACACAATAACAAACATGATGTATTTACTTTAAATAGGCCATCTTCTCTCCACTCCACTTGCGCATAACTGTGCCCAGTTTTGCTCCATACTTGAATTCTGTCACACGGCCATTTCCAAAGTACTCACTACTTGTAATTGCCTCGCCACCCAGATCAATGACCTAGTAAAGATATAGAGGAAACTGTCATAAATTGGATAAAGTAATATTCAAATATTCAATGTCAAAATAATATCTTTTAAATTCTCTATGCTGTTGATGCTCAAATTAGGTTTTCCTATTTCTTTATAATTGAAAGAAATTTGGTGACAATGACATTTTTGTCCAATAAATAAGATTTAAATTTAATATAATTTAAAATTCAGAAATTCAGACCTTCAAAGTACTTACTTACAGATGAGTTCAGCAATTAAAATTCATGTAGTTTTCTAAAGAAATCAATTACAAAATAGTACTAACCTCTTCACATAAAAAATGTGCACAGAAATATCACCAGCTTACTCAAATTTTACACATTGAATAATATTTCAGACAGGAGTCAAATTTAGAAAGACAAGCTGGAGTCAATGACTATAAATTTGCTGCTTGGCATAATCATCCCTGAGTATATACTAATTGAACCAATAGTATCACAGGCTACACAAATTCTCTACACTCCTTTAAACCCTTATTCTGGAAAAGAATTAAGTCTGTTATATCTAAATAAAAGAGAGTTAAAGAAATTTCACATTTAATAAGGCATTCAGACATTTATTTATTGAAATTATGTTTAATAAAATCTTCCATCCATCTTCTGGCTAGAAAAACTGATGTCATTTATGTGTGTGTGTGTGTGTGTGTGTGTGTGTGTGTGTGTGTATTACCTTACCTCTTGAAAAATGAAAGGTCTGCTTCCTTGAGAGAACCATTTTGTATTTAGGTTATGCAGTTTATCCAAAACTGCCTTTATGTCTCCAGGCCACATGTGCTTAGAAGCATCAAGTCTGAATCCTGCTACACCAATGTCAATGAGATGGTTCATATAGTCAGCCACTTTGCCACGAACATAATCTTTCCCAAGTGCAAGATCCAAAAGACCGGTAAGACGACAGTCTCTGACCTATTGAAACAAACAAGCAAAAAAACAAACAAAAAAAAAACAAAAAAAAAAAAACAAACAAAACAAAATGATGATAAATTTGATTTAAATGTCACCTGTCACCTCACACACCATTTGACTAGTCACATATTTACCAATTGGTCTATTAGGAAGCTTCATAAAGCCTATTCATGGGGCAGTGGGAACATTCACGTTCTATTGTGAATACACCCTAAAAATATTTTCCAGCATGAAGGTGGAACAATGAGGAAATGACATAGGTAATATTAGAGTTGTTTGAGAAAACCCTTTGTCTTCCTCTCTCTTTTCCATTCCTTTTATTTCTTTCTTTTATACTGGTACACAAATCAAACTTTAAAACATCAAATAAATAGAAATGTTTTTGAAGATTTATTTGCATTTCTAACACCTAGTAATACATTGCTTAAGGAATCTAAACCACATTTCAAAAAAGTTCTATGTGCATACTGAGGAGAGAAATTTTTATGCTGATCATTTTCCTCACCTGGGCAGCATCATTGTAGTTTTCAATGCCTCCACTTCCAGTTCTGCATTTGCCATCGTTAAAATCCCAACCTGAGTATGGAACTCCAGAGAACTCCCTGTTTTGTGGGTTGAAATAACTTCCACATGTACTGCTGGTTCCTGCTTGAGCTCCTTCTCCACACATGTGGTTAATGACAGCATCCACATAAATACGGACCTGAACAAAAAAGTGTGTTATTCAAATTAAAATAGAAAGATAAAATGTATATAATTAGACTGCACAGAACACTCAAATATATAGGTAAATGGATAGATAGGTTAGATAGAAGATAGATAGATAGATAGATAGATAGATAGATAGATAGATAGATAGATAGATAGATATGCTGTTTTATAGTTTAATTTTAGACAAGACAAAAAGTCAAGTGTGAAAAAAAACCAATGTGAAATGACAATCATGAACAGCCCTAATATCAGCTTGAGGATGTATAAAGCTCATAAATGAAATCCCAGAAACTGTTATCACTAAAATCAAATGAAATGTGTTATTTTAATATATATATATATAATTAGGTTAAGAAAAATAGAAATTATTGTTCTTAAAAGGAGTCAATGTGAGTCATTTTTAGTCTCTGAAGGAAAAAAATGGTAGATGCTGGTCATTATTAGAAGGAGAAATAGCTATTTACTATAAAAGCGAAAGTAAGTATTGCACTTAAAATTTCTATTACCTGCTGGGCAGTGGTGGCGCATGCCTTTAATCCCAGCACTTGGGAGGCAGAGGCAGGTGGATCTCTGTGAGTTCGAGACCAGCCTGGTCTACAAGAGCTAGTTCCAGGACAGGCTCCAAAACCACAGAGAAACCCTGTCTCGAAAAACCAAAAAAAAAAAAATAATAATAATAATAATTTCTATTACCTGTATAGAAAATGGTTGGAAGAAAATGAGTGTGGTTAGAAGGATAAATAGTCCAAGTTTTCCGTTATGGTCTGTTAGAACCACTAAAAATGTTGACAGGAAAATGGAGAGGGCTTCCTTGTGTTATAAAAGAAGATACAAAGTTCCCATCCCCCTAAACTTTTCTTTAAATGGTTCATATTAAAGAATTTTTAAAAAAAAAAAAATTGACCATAGAAGAGGAAGTTAATTTTGAGTTATAGCTAAAATGTAAAGAAAAAATTAAAGTCTGAATGTTTCTTTTCAAGAAGAATAGAAAACATAAGACAGAAAGTGGTTTTTCAGATAATAACTTCAAAGGAAATATGACTTCACTTACCCCAACATTGTTACACCTAGTCACCATGTCTCTGAATTCATCTTCATTTCCAGACCTTGAACATATTTTGTAGCTAATTGGTTGGTATCTTTCCCACCAAGGTCTTGAAGGATTGTTAACTACAAGATTTTCATTGGGTGGAGAGACCTACAAATAAAATAATTAAGATTATCAGATTAGTTATGGTTTACTTTACATAAGCAAATCCTGTAGAAAACTATGAATGAGGGCTGGAGAAATGGCTCAGAGGTTAAGAGCATTGCCTGCTCTTCCAAAGGTCCTGCGTTCAATTCCCAGCAACCATATAGTGGCTCACAACCATCTGTAATGGGGTCTGGTGCCCTCTTCTGGCCTTGTATGTATTACACACAGATGGAATATTGTATACATAATAAATAAATATTTTAATAAAAACTATGAATGATCCTGCAATTCTTAGGTTGTGTACTTGTAGATCTATATTATAGAACAACTAAAAACATTAACAGCACAATGGAGAAAGCCTCCTGGTGTCCTAAAACAAGATACAAACTTACCATCCCCTATACTTTTTTCTTCCTCAAAAAAGTATGTGTGAAGTAAAACATTGCTTAAAAATAATCAAAAATGTAACAGAAAACATTTTTGTATAACCACAGTGCACTCTGCATTTAAATTGTGAACAAATATTACCTGCACCCCTGCAAATCCATTAGGAGCTAAGTATCTCTCACATTCCTTGGCAATATCAGCCCAGCGCCACTCAAACAGGTGGACAATAGAGCTTCGTCCATATAGAGTATGTGGGTCATACTGAGCCCAGCAGAACCCAATGAAGGAAAGCAGAAGGAAGAACTTCATTTTGCTATGATGTTTTTAGTGTTTTTTTTCTAACAAACACTTTATTCCTGAAAAATAAAAATGAGGGAAAAAAAGGGGGAAAGAATACAATGAAATAAAAGCTAACGTGAATCAATATTTGAGTACTAGTTATTTATAAACTTTAAAGGATTGCAAACAATATGGTCCACAGTTGCCTAATAACAAGAAAAAGAGAAATGCTAAACATCTAGGTTTTTGAAGGTACTATCACTCATTAAGGAGAATAAAAGAGAACGGATCAGACCTGAGAAGAATAACAAGGCTGATACAGGTTTAATTATTCCTCTCTCAATACTGATGCTCCTCTTTGCTCCTTCCCACGACAAACTGCGTGAACACTCTCCTAAAGAAAACTAGACTTTTTCATATTTCACAGGCAGTTCCACACTTCCATGATAATCCGTGCTCTTCCTATGACCCACTATCCTTAGGAAAATGGTGCATATGCAACTGAAAAATGTTTTTGTTTTAGTCTATATTTATATTCTCAGGTAAAATTAGTAAATGTTTTATCTGTGACAAGTTTGGGGATTATACCCTTGAATTGTTTGATTTTTATTATAAATATATTAATATTTACACATTCCCCTTTCTGAACCAAAGTGTATTAAAGGTTTTCTTTGGACATAATATTCCTAGTCCTAGCCGGGCGGTGGTGGCGCACGCCTTTAATCCCAGCACTCGGGAGGCAGAGACAAGCGGATCTCTGTGAGTTCGAGACCAGCCTGGTCTACAAGAGCTAGTTCCAGGACAGGCTCCAAAACCACAGAGAAACCCTGTCTCGGAAAAAAAAAAAAATATTCCTAGTCCTAGTAAATCATCAGTAAATTCTCTTATGTTCCCACTAAATGGCTGTAATTGACATACACTAAGTTCCTCATTTTTAGTAAGTGAACACTATACCAGAAAATATATATTACAGTCAATTCTAAGGCTTGCGATATACACAAAAACATACACACAGAACCAGAGTAACTAAGTCAATTTGTCTTATTTAATAATTGACAATGGCAGAATTTGATAATATGTCTAACTGAAAGTCAGTGCATTTTTTATTTTAGCAATATTTCTGAAGCTCTACTTTACAATATAATACCCATTCATAGTAATTACTTGTTTAACCAAATTAAATGGAGAGAAATTCACAACAACTCCACGAAAATCAAGAACATGAAAGGTTGTACACTCTCTCCATATCTATTCAATATAGTATTTGAAGTTCTAGCTAGAGCAGTAAGAAAACTGGTGGAGATTTGCAGATTATACCAGAGTATATAAAAGTGACCCCAAAAATTCCAGCAAGGAACTCCTAAATCTGATAAACATAATCAGTGAAGTGACTGGAAACAAGATTTAATAATGACTAGCCCTCGACACACAAATGGCAAACAGACTGAGAAAAAAATCAGAGAAAGAACTTTCACAACAGCCTCCAACAATACAAAATACCTTAGGGGTAACTCTAGCCAAGCAAGTGAAAGACTTGTACAACAAAAACATCAAGTACTTGAAAAAAGAAAGTGAAGATATCAGAAGATGAAGAGAACACCCATGCTCACAGCTCAGGAGAATTAACATAGTAAAAATGAACATCCTACCAAAAGAAAACTAAAGATTCAATGTAATCACCTTCAAAACTGAAACACAGTATTGTAAACATGGTCAATTATTTATGGCCTGGGAGAACATGGGTCTTATGATAGCAGCTATTACTAATGTTCTGTTAAATAAACATGCAGTTGAATTGTTTTCTACATACTTATATTTACCACCAAAGATTGAAATATGTCTTATTCTTATACAAAGAACTCTTTAGCAATGGGTGACAGTCAAAGCAATGACTCATAACTCTTCAAAGGACTGAGTTCAGCCCCAACTCTATGTTATCCACAATGGGACCCAGAAAACATCATGGAAGAGTGTCTGGAAATATAGTAAGAACTTGGGCTTGGAGTGATGTCTCAGGCATTAATAGTGTCCTCTGCTCTTCCAGAGGACCTGTGTTTGATGCTCTGCACCAACATGTAATTCCCAACTCCCTACAACTCTCCAGCTCCCGAGAATACAACTTCCTTTTTAAGCCTCTGAGGGTACTTCATACACACGGTGCAAGATAAGCATGCAAGCAAAGCAGACAACCATATAAAATAATTGTTCATTTAAAAAAAAAAAAGAATCTAAGAATTTGTTGGTTTTAATGTTTTCTGTGATGAATCATAGGGGTATGGGGAGAAGGGAAGACAGAAAAGAAGGAGAAGAGGAGAAGGTTGGGGGTAGGAGAACTTGTGTGAACGGGATAGTAGAGGTGGAGGAAGGGCAGAGATGATAGCTCCTTGAGTCCAGTTGAAGAGTGAGAGAAGTGAGAACATGAGCAAAGAGCTCAAGATCATGATCGGGACACCCACTGAACAGTTTATGTGAGCTAATAAGATCTCACCAACTCCAGCCAGACAGGGAAGGATGCAACATAGGACCAAACTAGACCCTCTGAATGTGGGTGACAGTTATATGACTGGGCAGCCTGCGGGTCCATTTGCAGTAGCACCAGGATATATCCCTACTGCTTGTACTAGCTTTTTGGGAACCATATTTTCTGGAGGAATATCTTGCTCAGCCAAGGTATAGCAGAGAGGACCTTGGAACTTCACCATAGCAATGTTTCTTACCCTCTCTGATGGAAGGTGGGGCAGAAGGGATGATGAAGGGAATGGAAGGAGAGGAGGGAGTGGGAACTGGGATGAGTATGTAAAATGAAAAAAGATAGTTTGTTGTTTTTATAAAAAATAAAAAAGAAGAATCTAAGATCTGGACAGAGTTAAACACTGTAATACCTTGCCTTATGGATTAAACATGATTTGCAAGTGTAAATGCATAGCAAATATGATTATATGCCCAAGTCTTGCACAGAAAAATAAAGAAAAAGAAGTTGGACTAGTTACAAAAGACATTAAAACTGTGGGTATAGGACTTAGAGAAGATAAAAGGGAAGGGAATCTGTTCACAATACCTTGTATATAAATAAGAAATTTTAAGTTATAATAATGTCAAATAGAGCTAAGGACATAGTCCATTGCCTAGTAAATATGTGGCTTTGAGTTCAATTATATATATATATGAACATTCAAATTTGATATCATCTAAACAAGAAAACAGTTTCTCTCAAGAATCTTAGGTACTTAAATTTTCAAGAAAGCATGTACAATATTTATAGATACTTTGTAGTATCACGATACACATACACAGTGCATACTTAGGAAAACAGATTATGTAATGTTTCTTGGTCCTCATCATAACTTTTGTGTAGCCTCATTTTCTGTAGTGACTCAAAAGGCATTCGATAGGCTATTGTGAAATATAAATCACCTATGTATTGTAGGCAGAGATTACAGGTTTATAAAAAAATTATGAAGTGGAATGCTGAGAACCCCAATTTAGTAATTATTTGAATAGCATAATATTCCTTAAATATACATAATGCAAGATAAAATATGTAAGAAAAAATTAAAAATCTTACTTAACATTAAGAAATCTAACTGATGTGTGGCTTGAGCAGTTTATAGGGAGATTGACAGTGAAGCCAATATTTATTCCTAGGCATGAACTGAGTTTTTGAAGCCCATTGCCTATGGAGGGATACCTTGCTTAGCCTAGACAGGGGAGGGAACATGCCTTGGTTTGCCTCAAGTTATGGGACAGACTTTGTTGACTCCCCTTAGGAGGCCTCACCCTCTCTGAGGAGTGGACAGGGGCTGGGGGGAGAAGGCAGGAGGAGTGAGGGAGAGGAGGGAGAGGGTACTGGGATGGATATGTAAACTAAAGAAAGATTGTTTTAAAAAACAAAATAAAATACCTAACTGAAAATTAAACATAATATTATCAAAAGCATTTTTCTAATCAACCTTATAAAATGGGTGTCTTATTATTTTAGTATAAATATTAAAGAGGAAGGACTCGAGTATAAATTCAGAATTCCTCTTAATAAATCAAACTTAAATGTAGGCATTTAGCTTAAACTCTACTTAAGGAAACAGAAGCCCTATAATTAGAAGAAACTTGGTCTAAATGTTAAAAAAGTAGTAAACTCTAATTTGTACTTATATCTCTATATTTCCAGTTTGCATATGTAAATGCTAATTGTTTGCAAAATTATTCATATTGGATTCTTCCTGAAACTGATGCCACACTAAGACATTATGAAAATGAATTAATATGACCAACAAGAGACAGCTTACCTACTCTTGCCATTAGTAGTTTGTAGCCTAGAAGTCTCATACTTAAATATCTTTATAGTTAACAATTTAATATCAGGATCATTAAAATATTAGAGTTTCTCTAATCTTCACATGTAATTTTATCATCTATATCTCACTGACTATCTCTAAGTGTTGAAAGTGTCCATGTTTTATTTTTCCAGTTTTTAACATCCTAAAGTGTTAGGAAGATATATTACATAAAAATTATTCAAGTTATGGTTGTTTTACTTAAATTAATTCATTATTTCTCTGAATTGTACATTGGATTCTGTCTTAAATCAGTAAGTATTTATCCACCAATACCACCCAACAGAAAAATATATAAGCTTCTGTTTAGCATAAGTTGCACATGAAGGCCAGTACTCTAGAATTAAAGATAAGTTTTGAGCCAAGGCTCTGGAGTGTTTCCAACACAAATAGTACATTCTGTGCTGCGGGGCAAGCAAACACGATCTGTCAACAAACTGATACTGACAATGAAACCCTTAAACCTAAAAAGGACGGTGAAAGCATTAAATAATAAAACACAAGCAACTCCTATTTAAGTACAAACAGGTGGAAAGTAAAAAAAAAAAAAATGCATGTATTTATAAATAACTTACCACCGTAACTTGTATAAATAAAAAATTATCCAAACCTACCATTAAGTGTTTCCCAATTATACAAGAGGAATTTCAATGTTTTGGTTTCAATTTCTCTTCACTTGAAATAAATAAATAAATTTATAATTTTATAATTTTCTATCATCTCATCCTTTCAACATTCACTCTTGAAAACCTTATATAATTTTCCAAATATGACTTCCGTCAGCATGGTAAGCTGGCCTGGAAGGTGACTGACAGTGGACTGGGCACCACCACCCTGCTGTACTTAACCAGCTGTACCACCTCTTCTATTGCAACATAACTCACCAGTTTGCTTTCTCAATATGCACTTTTCCTCCTATGTTCAATTTTTCCTCTGAATCATTTATGTAAAATATAAGGGTTAAGAGTCTAGAAAAATTATTTTAATGATCAACTTAGCTTGTCTCTAATTAGTGAGCCAAACTGAATCAATAAAATAGATAAGACCGTAATGAGAACAAACTCACTGGATCAAATGCCTATTCTTAGGTCTGAATTTGTCACCCACCATGTCATGCTTAAAGAAAATGTTAAATTCATAGGATTTACGATGTGCTTATTATTCAAATGATAAAACTATTGTTAAATGAGACGTTTTTAAAAAAGACAAAACTTCTAAGAAAAACACTTAATGTTTAGTGACATGTTTCCTCATACACCTGAAAGCGGGAATTGTAATCATCAGTACACTTAGAATGAGAAAAGGGAGATATGGATCAAGTAGGTGGTGAGATTGGTTCAAAATCATATAACAGGAAATATTGCAGTCATAATTCTAAGCCAAACAGTCCAACTCCAGAGTGAGATCTCTCTTCTTACCTTGTCCCTTATTAGTTGCTTTGATAAAATCAAAGAATTTTCTGTTGTTGAAAAAACCTTGGAATATAGAAAAAATTGAAAGTAATAAAAGTGAACATTGTAGTCAGTTTTCTTGTCTTTAAATGTTCACTCAAAATGAGATTACTTGCTTCTGTTACTTTATACTTCAATCTTAGAGAAATGTATTTTGACTAGAGAGGATTTAATTATTTTCCATTTATATTATTATATATACAGCTGAGAATGAATATATGATGCTAACAACTAAATGTGAAAAAAAAACTTACTTAAAGGCCTCCAACATTGCACCTGTTAAAAATGAACATTTTCTTTTCTTTCCTTTCATGACAAAGAGACTTTTAAGAATTTCTCATTTGATCTTAGATGAACATGAAAATCAAATTTGACATTTACAAGTCATTGAAAGTTTTCAGGGTTTTTTTTTTTAATTAAAACGTAATACTTTCTTACAAAGACATTTTGTTCCAGTGATCAATTTAATTCACAACATGTTTTAATAACATTAATTTCTCATGGGTTGTATGACGCCAAAGGTGTAACAAATCCAAGTGTTGCAAAATATTAACAATGAAAGAAAATTTTAGAATAATTTAATTTTGTGATTTCCACACTGTGATAGAAAACCAATATAATTTTCATTTTTTTTTAATCAACCTCCTTTTATTGTTGTCCTGGAGATAAATCTGGGACTTTTTGTTTGCTAACAAAGCAAATCTAGCATTGAGATCTATCTCTAGCTCAAGTTTCAAAAAATTATCAAATTTCCACATTGATAAATCTATCATCAATACAGCATTCTTTTTATTGGATATTTTATTATTTATTTATTTATTTATTTATTTATTTATTTATTTATTATTAATTATGAATCACTGCAAACTCATTCTATGGAGATACTGCCATGGTTGGTACCCAGAGCAGTCATGGACCCTTCCAGACAGGTTGTCGCTACCCTAACAAAAGCTCAGGATATGTTGCTCCTTTTCTTTTGTAATTATGTAGATGCCTGAGAAGGGGTGTTAATTCCAAGCCAGTGACCTAGTTGTGCACCTGGCTGTACTACTGCTATCCCAGAAACAGAATGCTAATGAACTTTCATTTTAGTTTACTTTGGGGGATAAAAGGTGGTTGGATAATAAACATGGGTGTTCTTTAGGATTTGAATGAATCCTGAGGCTCCCTTTCGATATTGTTGTGTGAACTGTGTCTCAATTATTCCTGTGTCTCCACACTAGTCCAGAGAGCGGGAAAAATGGTTTATGTTGGGGCATCAAACCCCGACATTAGTGGTACCTGCAATGTGAGACTGACCACTGAACCCCGAGAAATGCCAGAGAAGGGACCGGAAGTATGGATGAGAACATGAGAAACATGCAAGAAAAAAATTTCACCACACATGGATACGTGAGTAGTGAGCACTCAGATAAATAAAGCAGGACAGTAATATCGGGAGTAAAAATTTGTAAATATAGACATATGGGACAAGAAAAAACAATCAAATGGCTATACAGTTAATAGAAGACATATTAAAAGACAGAGGAGAGTACAGCAGCATCAGATACAGGAATTTTTAAAATTCATAGAGGAGACATGTCCTCGGTTTTCCGAGTGCAGGACCTTAGATGTTGCAGCATGGAAAGGAGTGGGAATGAGGATTCAACAGCATTATTGTAATTATGAACCAGAAAGCATCCCTGAAGATATGCCTTATTTCTTGATGCTAATACAGGAAAGGTTGGACTTAAATCCTGCAGCAGGAGATAATTCCATCCGTGCCACCTGAGGAGTTGCTAGATACTCTTAGAAAGCACGGCAGTTACAATAGGCCAGAGACTAATGATTTAGAAAGGGAGCCTTCATCTCCCTCACTAGCAAACAGCAGCCCTGAGAAGATAGAGACAGGATGATAGGGTTCAGAAAGAAATAAAAGGCTCGAGAAGGATTGTAACCTTGCTATTACAAAGACTAGAAACTATGCAGATACAAGACGCTTGTCAGAAGAGCAATTCTCTTCCTACAGTAATAGCACAGAGAGCTAAACAGAAGCATAACAATAGCAGTGAATCTCCTCTACAAGCTTGTAGCAGAGAAGCCACTAACAGAGGGGAAGAGATGGAAGGATTTCAATTGTTCCCAGTAATGGAGCAGAGAGATGGGCAAGGACATTTGCTTAGAATACATACTTCTATATCATTTAAGTTACTCAAATAATTAAAAACTGCTTGCACTCAATACGGTGCCACGGCATGCTTTACTGGTGGAAAATATAGCTGTAGAAGCTCTGCCACCAGCGGATTGGAAGCAGATAGCCAAGGCTTGCCTGTCAGGAGGAGATTATCTATTGTGGAAAACTGAATTTACAGAACAGTGTCAGGCCACAGCTGAGAGAAACAGGACACACCAGATGAGATGCTTGTAGGTGAGAGACCTTATACGGGAACAAATCAACAGTTAGAATATGAGATAGCAGCATATGTCCAAGTTAGTGCAGCAGCCAAGAAGGCCTGGAGTAAAAAGAACATTGTTAAAAGAACAGACTGAGGGGTTATCTAGTATAAGACATGGACCAGATGAGTTATTTCAGGACTTTGTTTCCAGAATAACACAGGTATCTAATAGGTTGATTGGAGACTCAGGAAGCAAGATAGATAATAATTAAACAGTTAGCCTTTGAGAACAGCAATGCTGTATGTAGGGTGGCTATAAGACCTTTTTAAAAGCAGGGTAACATTGCAGATTATATCCAAATTTGCTCGGATATTAGCCAATCATATACACAAGGAATGGCCATAGCTGCTGCCTTACAGAGAAAGACAATTAATTATGTCTTATCCCAGCAAGGAGACCTAGCCCCAGGGAGAATGCAAATTACAGGAATTCCTAGAGGCTGTTTTGGTTGCAGTCTTCTGGGGCATCAGGTCAGATGATGTTCTGGTAGGAGAAAAAGCCCTAGTACTAGAAGAGAACCAGGATCATGTAGGAGATACAAGAGAGGAAAGCATTGGACTAGCACTCCATGCAGACCAAATAGTATGGAAAAGTGATGAACCCGTATGTGTAAATCAGTAGTCTCTAACGCAAGAAAAATTACAAGCTGCCCAGCAGTTAGTGCAGGAACAAATGGATAATGAGCAAATTTCACCATCTAAGTCACCATGGAACTCTCCAATTTTTGCTATTAAAAAGAATCAGGAAAGTGGAGATTGATTCAGAACTTAAGGGAGGTTAATGCAACCATTCAGCAAATGGGGGCATTACAGCTAAGGCTGCCTTCTTCTATAGCAATACCAAAAGGCACCCATAAAATTATTTTAGACTCAGAAGATTGCTTTTATACCATCCCTTTGGTGCCACAAGATTGCCAAAGGTTTGCTTCTAGTATTCCCTCAGTTAATTTCAGAGAGCCAATGAAGAGATATCAATGGAGTGTCTTACCTCAGGGCATGGCAAATAATGCCACCTTATGCCAGAAGTTTGTAGCTCAGGCTATACAAAAAGTTAGAGATCAATTTCCAAGGTTTATATTATCCATTATATGAATGATATCCTGCTTGCTTATAGAGATGAGGAAATTCTACTAGAAACATATGGATTATTACAACAGAGTCTAAGCCATACAGACTAATTATTGCTCCCAAGAAAGTACAGAGGCAACCATCTTTTCAATATTTAGGTCATATATTATACCCCAAAGAAATTAAGCCTCAGAAGATAGAAATTAGGAAGGATGATTTAAAAACTCTTAATGACTTTAAAAGGTTGTTAGGAAATATACAATGGCTGAGGCCTTATTTAAGGTTTCCTACAGGAGACCTCAAGCCTATAAGTGAAATCCGTAGAGGAAATAATGATCCAAATTCCAGCAGACAGCTTTCAGAAACTGCCAGACAGGTTCTCTCACAGATAGAGCAGGCTATACAGAAACAACAGGTATGCTATATTTATTACAGCCAAACATGGCAGGCATGTATTTTACCTACAAGACTAGCTTCTACAGCAGTTTTATGGCAAAAATGGATCACTTTTGTGGCTGCACCTTCTTGTATTGCCAGTTAAAGTATTAAATCCTTATTTTGAAGCAGTAGCATGCTTAGCACAGAAGATCAGTAATAGAATCTAGGAAATATTTTGGCAAAGAACCAGCTGTGATCAATGTTCCATATACTAAGCAGCAAATAGAATGGTTATTCCAAAATAGTGATTCTTGGGCAATTGCATTTGCTCAATTTCAAGGTCAGATCAATAATCTTTTTCTACCTGACCAGTAACTGCAGTTTATACATTTTTTCTAAAATGGTGGCAAAAGATCCCATAAAAGATGCTTTGTTAATTTTCACTGATGGCTCATCTAATGGGAAGGCTGCTTATGTGGTCAATAGTAAAGGACATGTTGTGCAGACAGAACCAGCTTCAGCTCAAACAGTTGTGTGAGCTGTAGCTTTAGTGTTTAAAAATTTTGCAAAGCCGGGCGGTGGTGGCGCATGCCTTTAATCCCAGCACTCGGGAGGCAGAGGCAGGCGGATCTCTGTGAGTTCGAGACCAGCCTGTTCTACAAGAGCTAGTTCCAGGACAGGCTCCAAAACCACAGAGAAACCCTGTCTTGAAAAATCAAAAAAAAAAAAAAAATTGCAAAAAAATTTTAATCTATATACTGATAGCCAGTATATTTATAATGCTTTACAAATATTGGAAACCATCCCTTATATAGGGACTAGTAATAAACAATTTGAGATATTGTTTCAGAAGATTCAGGAGGCCATGCAACATTCAAAGTTACCATGTTTTAAGGGACATATCAGAGCACATTCAAATCTTCCTGGTCCATTAGCTGAAGATAATGCTTTAGCTGACGAACTTACAAAAATAATTGTTCTATCTCAGACTGAACTTGCTCAGCAGTTGCATGCTTTGCACCATCAAAACAGTTTAAGGAAACAATTTAAGCAGACCAGAGAAGCTGCTCGCCACATTGATACGCAATGCCCACAATATCTACCCATGCTTCATTTGGGGGTAAATCCCCAAGGACTGCTTCTTAATCATATATGGCAAATGGATGATATTCATGTTACTGAATTTGGAAAATTGAGATAAGTGCATGTGACAATCGATATGTATTCAGGATTCATGATGGCCACTGCACAAACTGGTGAAGCTGCCAAGCATCTAATAACTCATTGCTTGAAATGCTTTTCATGCATGGTAAACCCGAAAGTAATAAAAACAGATGATGGGTCCAGAACATTTCAAAGATTTTGTAACCAATGAAATATCATAATAAGACTAGTATTCCTTATAATCATCAAGGGCAAGGAACTGTGGAATGTGTGCATAGCTCTTTGAAAACACAAGTCCAAAAAAAAAGCAGGAAAGTTGTAACCTCAGATGTCGCATAATGCCTTAAATCATGCACTGTTTACACTAAGCTTTCTAAATATGGATGTCCATGAGCGATCATCAGCAGACAGATTGTGGCATAATAGTACAAAGAGCAGCTTTGCTAAAGCAAGGTGGAGAAACCCTTGCACTGGAATATGGAAAGGGCCAGACCCCATATTAATTTGGGGTCAAGGGCATGTCTGTGTTTTTCCCAGGATGACTGGTTCCCAGAGCAACTAGTTCAGTGCATTCAGCAGAAGGATACCATACCTGATGTCATCATAATTGATAATGGCTCAGCAGGAGAAATGAAATAAGAGGAGATGGAAGAGGAATCTGTGATCCAGCTTTCCCAGCTGCCACAGAAAGGAATGCCTGATTCAGGACCCACTGTCACTGCTACTCTACACTGCACGGTGCCATTCTCGCCCCCAGACATTCCAGACAAAGAGACCCTGCTGAGTGACTACAATGGCTGCAACTTGCCATCAGTATGAATCCTGTTTACTTTTACTATGATGCAGACTGAACATTTGACTGTCTTAATTTCTGGGACACAGAATTCATTTTGGGTAAAATATTGTACCTGAGAACTAAGACCTAAGCGTTCCCCTCAGGAAAGAAAGACTCAAAATAAGAAATGCCTGAAGTCTGCTTCAGTTAAGAGGCAGCCTAAGGATTTTACAGCTACTCAGAGACTGAAACTGGTATTTGATAACAGCAATGTCATTGTACTCTTACTGCTGTTGACCTGATATTTGTAACTGCATAAAAGATGTTGAGAAAAGTTGGTATTGACCAATAATGTCGAGATTCACGGTACTGACCTAAAGAGATTTGGAAGAGTTGGTATTGACCAACAATGCTGAGAGTTATGGTACTGACAAAGATATTTGGAAAAGTTGGTATTGACCAACAATGCTAAGAATTATGATATTGACCTGTCAACTGCTGAGAAAAGTTTGACACACCCAGTAAATGTTTGGAATTAATGCATATGTTAAAGAATTTGTATCTTGATATGCTGTAAAAGATGTAAGAAGTGCTCTAAGCTAGCGGAAGAAATGTTTTCAACTCAGGCAATTCTCTTCTCCTTTAAATAGGAGACTATAACCTTTGGGAGCAAAATTATTCATAAAGCATTATAATTTATCCTGACAAGAAAGAATGGCTCTGAGACACAAGGCCCAAAAGTGTCTCTCTCCATTAATCTCTTTTCTTCACAGAGATCAGCAGTCAATGATGGGTTTGAAGCTTCTTCCCAGATGCCTAATACAGGAGCTTGCATATATAAATGGCTATTCCAAAGATGGGAAAACTTGAATAAATAAAGAGGTCTTTACCCAAGCCAGGTGTGATCATTCTGTCCAGTTGCAGAACCACCGGTTTTAGTAAAATTAATAAGAGAGAGTGGATTGTAGGCCCATATTTCTGCATGGTGTGACAACCAATTTCTCAGGCCATGGTTAGTATCTGGAGCAGTCAAGTACCCTTCTAGATGGGCTGTTGCTACCCTTACAAAAGCTCAGGAAATGCTGTTCCTTTTCTTTGGTATTTATGTAGATTGCCTGAGAAGAGGTGTGAATTCCAAGCTAGTGACTGAGCTATGGACATGACTTACATGACTTTAGTCCTGCTACCCAGGAAACAGAATGCTAATGAACTTCCACCTTAGTTTACCTTAGGGGATAAAAGGGGTTTGGATAATAAACACAGGTGATCTTCAGGATTTGGATGAATCTTGAGACTCGCTTCTGATATTTCTGTGTGCACTGTGTCTCAATTATTCCCGAGCCCCCACACCAGTCCAAAGAGAGGGGAAAATAGTTTATGTTGGGGCACGGAACCATGACAATGTTTATTTGATGCACATTGGTGTTTGCCTGCATGCATGTCTGTCTGAGGATGTCAGATCACTGGGAACGGAACTGTAGACAGCTGAGAAATGCCATGTGGGTGCTTGAAATGGAACCTGGGTCCTTTGGGTAAGCAACCCATGCTCTTAAATCTTGAACCAAATCGCCAGCCCTTTTGACATAGTTCTAATCATATTGCAGGTTTCTGGTTTAACAATGTTATATATGTTGATTGTTGAGGGAGAATTTTTTAATTTTATATCTTATTGTGACTGTTCATGTTAAATTTTCCCTAACTAATTATAGTGTGAAGTGGTATGTAAACCCATATATGAGCATATGTTTAGGTATTTTCATGTAGAATTGAATAATTACTAAATATCATTTATTCCACTAAAATAGCTCCCAATGCCTTCTACTAGCAATAAGCAAACAAGTCAATGGGTTTCAACAAACATGCAGCCATAACACAAAACAGAAACTCAGTTTGACTGACAAAATAACATTAAGACACTAACATGAAATTTGTACTGAAACAAAAGAGCATAGCCTTCAAAGAACACATACCATGTGCAGCCTTCCAGTGCAGTTGGACTATTCTGCTCTGGGTCAGGAATGGTTGCCCTAATCTGAGCAGCAGAATTTATTATCAGCTAGAAAAAACATTGTTCTTATTTTTGGCTGTTCTTTTTGGATTCTGCTTTCATAAAACATTCACCGGTAATCTCCATAATGCACCATGTAGAAAGAACAATGTGTGTTTTGCTCTAGTTACAGAACCATTGCACCTCAGGTGTCAGAGTACATGGGGAAGATTGTAGAGAACAGTCTGTGTGTCTACCTGAACAGTTCGATACTGAATAAAATAACAGATTTTGGGTTGTATACTACACTGATTTATCTACTGCATGAGGCAATAGTTCTTCCATTATGAAAACAATTATCAAAGTAAACAACTTTGTAACACCTTAGGCCAGTAAACAGCCATCACATGCCTAGGAGCACATCAAAAGGCAGACTGATCATTTCTTCATAATTCTTAAAAAAATATTATTTGCAATTTTTCCAAATGATATCAGGAACACCAGACGTATGTGCTGATCAATATAACTTCCTGCCACCTTGAAGGTATAGCAAAATTGCAATGAATGTGTCTCAGGAATTGGTTAGACCGTATCCACTGCAATCTATACCAATAAAAGGTGTAGAATCATTGGGAAGACACTGATTTTTAAAAGAAAAAAATGTATCTCCAGATTGTCTGTTTCAAACAACATCACATTCCCACACAGTTCTGGTTCTCAATGGCTACCGCAGCAGTGATTAAAGAGTTGTTTTAATACAATATATTGTTCAAGTTAATAGTAGACATTCATGCCATATGATGATGGAGTTTTTTTCAGGTGTAGTGATAGAAAGCTGTGGAGTCAGGCAAGCTTTGATCATACTTTTACAGGAAGATGTGGAAGGCCAGGTGAATCAAAATTCATGCAAGTAGACCTCCAACATATGATTCATGAAACATTAAAAAGAACGAAGCTAATGCTAAGTTGTTATGAAAAAGTTACAGATATTATGGATGTGGAAAATCTATTGAGGAAAGCCCAGGCCATGAACAGAGCCAGGATAAAACAGAGATTATGTCTGCTGTATCCAGCAAGATGATGGAGATGTGAATTCCTAAGATTTGTAAGCTCATACAACAGTGCAATGTGGTCAGAGTGTTGGGTGTGAGGACATAGGATTTAACATTTTCTTATTGGGTCTTGTTCTTTCCTTGGTTTTCCTTTCACTATTTTCTATTCCTCCTCTTGACAACAAATCTTTCACCCCATGGCACCTTACACTGAAAGCAAATAGAGTAAAATTTTCTACATAGTATCACAGAACAGATGCTTTCTTTAGTCCTCAAAGGAAATTCTAGTCTTGAATTTTAAGATATACATGATGGCTGAGACTTTTGGAACTCTTGAAGTCTGGCTAACTGTACTTTGAATTGTGAAATGCACCTGAATCTGTGGGGGCAGAAGAGGAAGGTTGCTGTACCATATATGTAACATATAGCATCTTCCCAAAATACATGTACATTGGAAGTTTCATCCCCAACTTATGAACATATTAAAAAGTAATAAGTAGGGTGATTACTACAGCAGTGAATTAATCTAGTCATGATTATTACTGACAGAGATAGCAAAAGGAATTTCATGGTTAAAGAAGAAAGTCACTTAGGGCATAGCTTTGAAGGAATGTTTTGTCCCTGGTTCCTTCCTGTCTTTCTCCAGTTAATGAACATAAAATGACACACTTTGCTCCAACTCATGATCCCTGTGTTGATGTTCTGCTTCACAGACCAGTTTACATGTAATAAAGGAAGTGGATGTGTAATGAAATCTCTCAAACCATGGAACAAAGTAAATCCTTCTTGCCTTTTTTTCCTGGAATATTTTTTCACAGTGATGGAAAATTACTAGTGCACTTTTGTTACTGAAAATTTAATTTGGATTCTATATCCTTAAGATGTGTGCCACCAAATTCTTCATCGCATCACTTGAAAAGAATAATATGCGTGTGCTTGTCACTGGGGACACTTTGGTCTCCTGCTATCAAGAGTGACAGTGAACACTATCATGCATTGAAGTACTTTGTGTTGTAGAAGAAAGGCTTTCAGTTTTTATGTTGTCTGTTTTGTTTTCTATTGGATAAACCAGAAGTTTCTTTGTATACATCTTAAATAAAATAAAGTAAATTGGGACATATTAAAATATTACTTGAAAGTTCACATATAGCAAGACAACTTGCATGTTAAATAGCATAGTAAGAGAATGGTTTAATATGACTTTGAACAGAAGAAAAATGGGAAATTTTCAGTTAAGAACACTCATCTCTCAAACATTTTTAAAAATATCTTGTTCTAAATGAACCAATGTGACAAACATACCCAGTAGTAATTCCTATTGCGTTAATGATTAGTAGAATTAAAAGAAAAATGGACTTTCACAATCATTTCATGAAAACAATAATACATGTTGAATTCTTTGGAATATGAAAATAGTATTCCTTCTTCAATACACAGACAGTTGAAATCATAAATCAATCATTGTGTGGTGACTATAGTGGAATTTAAATTAGGGGAAAATATCTCTACATAGTCTTATGATTTTTGTGTTTTAAGCCTAAATTATATCCTGTCTCATCACCTAACATTATGCTACCTATGACACCTTACTAAATTTTTAGTGTTTTTTCCTTTCTTTCTTGCCTTCTGAGTTTGGGTCATCTGGCTTAATATTATACTCTCTATTCAGAGGAATTTTTCTGAAATTTGTTTTTCTTTAATTTTGTATACTATTCCATGATGTATGAATACCACATTTTCATTATCCATCAACTTTTGATTGACATATGGACCATTTCCGTGCTTTTGTGTGTGGAGCAGTAACAAACAGGGATGTGCAACTATGTCTGTGGTAAGTGCTGGTTGCCATTGGCTATATCAGAGGTACAGCAAATGGCAATTGAATGCCAGGAGTCAGTTCACCAGAAGAATAGCTCTCTGATGGATATGTCTGATTAAAGCAAAGCCTATGAGAATACAGACTCCAAACTGTCTTTTGATTCTGCTGTATCTTTGGTATCTGATATTATGGATATGGTGTGGGTATTTTTCCACTACCATGTTGTAATGTATATATCTCAATCTTAAGAGCATTTATATCTGTGGACTTTCTAGAAGATGGCTCCTTCTTAAATTGTATTGTTTATTTGATCTCTAAAATGTTAGCTACAAGTTTTGATGTGTAGAAATCTGCACAAGTCAGTAATTATATAATCCTGAAAGCTGTTTATATCACAGCTCAGGCTGACATAAGCTAATGATTGCATTTCCAGCTAATAAGACAGCCTTTCTTACTATTAGCTGATTTTTGAGGAACAAAGTAAGTTCAAACTACAAAGGTTTTCTGCTAACAGGTGGTAAGGGACTAGTCAGAAATGCAGACTAGTCCACAAACACAAAATTGCCAGCTGTCTGATTTGTTGAACCATGGTTAGGCACAAAGCGACTCAATTACCATGGCAATTTCTCTCCCTTTTTCTGACTAATTATTTAGGACAAAAATTAACTCTCTGCACAAGGCTACAAAGAATAATCTGACTTCATGGCCCCGATAAAGAGTTGTAAGTTTCCTTTTTTATAGTCTAAAGTTACACGCAGTGTAGGAAAATATATTTTAAGGTTTAATGTGTTTTTAATTTCACTGTGCCTTGGAAAATGCGGAATGTGCTTATACTAGGAGATTTAAGATATACACCTGGGTCCCAACAAAAGCTTTTCTCCAGAGTGTCTGGAGAAAGCCTCATATTTCCGCTAATCACAAAATGTTAGCAGAGGAGCAATAATATGAGCAAAGGTGTCAAGTTCACGATGGGGAAACTCACAGAAACAGCAGACCTGAGCTGGTGAAACAGCAGACCTGGGCTGGTGGGCACTCACTGACTCCGGATTGACAGCTGGGGAACAAGGCTCTCTGAATGTGGGTGGCAGTTGTGTGGCTTGGGCAGTCTCTGGGACCCTGGCCGTGGGACCAGGATTAAACCTACTGCTTGTACTGGCTTTTTGGAGTCCATTTCCTCCCAGGGGGGATGTCTTGCCCAGGTACAGCTGGGAAGGCCTCTGTCCTTAGTCATTGTGATTTAACAAACTTTGTTGACTCCCCATGGGAGACCCTACCCTCTCTGAGGAGAGGATGAAGGATGGTATAGGGGAAGATGGGGAGAGCAGGAGGAGAGAAGGGAGGAATATAGGATTAGTATGTGAAAAATAAAGATTGTTTTTAAACAATAAAATAAATGTTTAATATACTCAGGAATATAGGACATATCCACAAATTCCTTCTTTTTCTTAGACTCCTCAATAGTTTTGCTTTCTAACATTTTTACCGCCTTATAAGATTATCTCTTTAGATAGATAACACAATGACTGGTTATTTGCCGCTACAACTGCCCTTTACAGCCAATTAAAAAGTTGAAATTGGAGGGGGGAGGACTTTGGACTTTCCAGAGGGCAGGGAACCCTGACTGCTCTTCAGACTTGAGAGGGAGGGGGAGAGGAGTTGGGGGAGGGCGGGAGAAGTGGGAGGCTGGGAGGAGGTGAAAATTTTTTTTTCTCAATAAAAAAAAAAAAGAATAGGCAGTGGAAACAGGTGACTTTATTTTTAAAGCATGTTTCTCTCCACAAATAGCCTCTTAGCATTAGGTTAGAAGAAACATTGTCCTCAATCTCTTCTTCCCTTGCCTTAAATTGTGTTTGAAATTATTGTTAACCCTCAACATCCACAAGTAGATTCAACCATCCACAAATTAAAACATATTTGGGAAAAAAAAAGTTGAAATTTATTGCTTGTATGTTATTGGGGTGGCTCTGTCTCATATCATTTGCTGGAATGTGACCTTAAAATGTTACTCCTATATTCAGCGTGAAAGAGTCTATTGGAGATTTGAGTGTGTGTGTGTGTGTGTGTGTGTGTGTGTGTGTGTGTGTGTGTGTTAAGAGCAAAGAAAATTTGGAGCCAACATGAAAAAATACAGAAATCAGCAACATGAAAAAATAGTGTTACACCAGAACGACGTGTACATATACGTATACACTAACCCCTAGATAGAATAAGTCACAATAAAGATTCCTTGCAAACCCTGTGTGCAGACTTGGAGCTGGTTTTTCTAAGACTACAATAGGTAAGTTTGTAGCAATTGCACTAATTGACCATGAGTAGCATAGGTGTATCCTCCACTACTTTGGTTTTTATTTTGTGAAGACTTTCCTACTTAATTTCCATAATAGCTACATTAATTTACAATCCTACCAGCAGTGATTAATACTTTTTCTTTCTCTTCATCTTCTGCTACATTGTTGACAGATTTCTTAATGATAGCCATTCTGACTGGAGTGAAATGGTATTTTGTAATAAGTTCAATTTGTTTGAACACTGAAAACCTTTAAAATAGTCAGTGGCCATTTGGGTTTCTTCCTCTGAGAATTATTTATCTTATTCCTCAGTTGTTTATTTTGTTTCTTTGGTGTTTAATTATTTATATTATTTTAAAATTGTGAGTATTAGACCCCTTTCTGGTTTTGCTTTTGTTTTTGATTTTTGGTTTTTGTTTTCTTTTGGTTTGTATAAACAAAATTTGCAAGTATGCCTCAAGAGTAATTCAATAATGTCAAGAAAAATTCTGCCTCTGAACATTTAAAGTCATCTCTGAAACATCATACTGTGAACTGATCAATACCCCAGTATAATTCCCTCACCCTAGACTATAAAAGAAGAACTGGCCCCAACAGATTTCAGAGCACTTGATTCCATGGTCTTTTGTTAAGGAACTCTTTCAGGAAGATCACCTGAGGGTTAACATCTGATTGTTCCTGGATCTCAAGTCAAGCATACTTTCTCCTGACCAGGATACATGGTTCACTTCAAGCTGATATTACAAACTGACACTCAAAACTGCCTGTCGTGTAGATTTGTACTTGAAAGTTCTATTCCCTGGTAGTCCTGTATCTGTGTTCATTAATCCCTTATCTGGACATGGGTATCACCTTTCTGCACAAGTATCTGCCTTGTATTATTGCTTTCACTATTAACCCTTCATACTCTACAACCTCAATCAATTTTTTGGCTGTTTGGTAACTGGCATATCATATTTTTATGTGAAATAAGACATGTAAATGCTTACTGATTTTTGCAACCAATGTTGGAATGGATGGAGATAGCAGAATAAAATATTCTACATATGGTGAATTAATTTCAAGAATTGCAAATATAGATGGCATGCCAACAAGATACTTTGAAAGAGCATCAGGAATCATAGACAGGATGATAAGACACCGGAAAAGCACAGAGAAAGAGAAGTCTAACTCAGCACAAAGTGCAAAGCAGTCCATCAATTCATGAGAATCCCCAGAGGGTTGAAGGTATGGATGGGGGAAAACACAGATGTTCCTGGTGAGAAGTAATTGGCAGTCATACCCACAGCATAAGCCTGCAGTTCTTTAAAGTCTTGGATCTAGTTGGAGAATTTGATGAAACAAGGATTCTTCCTTCATGCCAGTTCAGCAATCAATAGGAGATCGACTTTGTTACTCCTCTAGTTCCAGAGAGTGATAGGGGGGTAACATCTTCACCAATAATGTATCATTTAGTGTTACTCTATTCTAGGACCCTGAAACAGGGAATGACAAAGCAATAAGTACCTGCAAATAATTTAATTTGAGCACACTTTATGCAAGAAAGTTCTAATGGAGACAAGTGTGACGTGGCTGGGCAGAGAGAAGAATATAAGGCAGGAGGAGAAAGGAACTCAGTGCAGTCTGAGGCAGGATGCAGTCTGAGGAGACAGTCTAAGGACAGGATGGTCCCTTTGGTCTGAGTTTTGGTAGAGGTAAGAACTCCAGTGGCTAGCTGCTCTGCTTCTCTGAACCTTCAGCTTTCACCTCCTGATAGCTGACTCTGAGTCTTTATTATTAAGAACAATTAGAATATGTTCTATAAGAAAGAACTCAGTTTAGAAAGGCATCTTTTTTGTTTTACTGCAATAGCTTAACATGAATGGGAAAATTTTTATGAATTTTCACCTTATATGAAGAGCTAAAAATAATCAATGGCTCCTGAGAGGAGGAAAATTAGTCTACTCTTGTGACAAGCCTCCCTATATGTTATCCAATACCTAGTGGTCAGTCCTAAGAACGTACTCATATGAACCGTGTGTGTGTGTGTGTGTGTGTGTGTGTGTGTGTGTGTGTGTGTGTGTGTGTGTATAAGAGACCATGAATCTGAGAATAACATAGGGGGCAGGAAAGGAGATGAAATGGTAGAAATGGCATAATTATAATAATGCTGTATAAGATTCTCAACTTTTCAAACAAAACAAAAGATTCAACCCCTCATCAATGTTCCTATGTGTATGTGTTAAGCTAAAGAAAAAGAAGAGCAAGAAAGAGGAGGAGGTATTGCAGGACTGGGAACATAGCTCAATTAGAGTAAGGGTTGCCTATAGCATTGCATGAGGCCATAGGTACTATCCCCAGCACCACAAAGACTATTTTAATAGTTAATAGCTGAATTTCATTAACCTAAAAATAAAACTTTTTTGTGTGACATGACATGAAATACCAATAATATTTTTTCTTGAAATTTAATTTCCTCAAGCAACCAAAATGAATAATAAGAGAAAACAAAAGAAATTATCAGGATACAAGAACATCATTAGTCTTAAAATTCTTTCATAAATGTTATTAAATATTTATTTGAATATATTTTAAATTAAATTTGGTTTATAACTCTAGTCATATAGGATTTTATGTTTCACAAAAGTTTTAAGGTTTTTAAAGTCTGTTGAACCTACTATTATTTTATCATGATTGTTATATTAACATACTATAAAAAACATAAAAATGGATTGCTATATTGCCCTCCTGAACATGCATTTTCAGTGCTATTTCATATAGCATGAGCTGTCTGTGTATAGATAAGGAGTAATCTTGTTTGTTAATTCTCATGTTTTGCATGTGTTGACTCTTTTAAATTTTTTGATGATTTCTCATATATACAAAATATTGTGAGTGTATTTATTCCTCTATTACTCCTGTATGCCCACTTTCCTTCCTTTCTTGTTTCCTTATTCTTCCTACCTACTTCCCCAGTCACTACACCATTAGAAAATAGTGACACTCCCTTCTCCAAAAACCTTTCTCAGCCATTAGCTCCTCAAGAAAGAATACATTCATGAAAACCTCCTCTGTTTGTGATGGAAAGCTAGAAGGCCTATTCTTGTGCAGGTATCCATACATGCTCAGTGTTCATGGTTGCAATGACAATGTCATATCCGGTTATCAGTGCTTCTTAACTCTTATTCATCTTCAGATTCTATAATTATTCCATCCTCTCTCTTGTGAAATCCTAGGTCTTAGGAATAGGAGACTATATGCACTTCTTGAGCACTCGTTAGTCACTTATTCTCAGCACTTGGATCATATGTCTATTTATTAACCATCATTTTCTGCAAAAACTCTTATTCCCAGGCTGAGGCTTTCATAAGGCTGCAGGCATATACATATTTATAAGCCAGTTTGATAACATATTCATTTAGAGAAAAATGGTAGTGTGTTCACCACTTGGATACTTATATTTCCCAGCCACAGGCTTTAAATCAGGTTGATAGCCTCTTGTGTGCATTCTCTATTATGATATATACCTCAAAATCAATTAGTTATTTTGAGGTTTTTATCTAAAAATATTCATATCACCACTACTGCAGTGATGAGCATAATCTGCCTAGTTTGTCAGTACTGTAGCATAAATAATTTGGAACTGAATAATATAGTTGATGCATTTTCAACCTCAACATCCCATATGCCATCATCAGACACTGTGAACCCTAGGTAGCAGGAAGAGTGCTATCAGTTAGGTTCTATCTTGTATACTCTGGCACCTAAATGTGGTATTTTCATCAATATGAATTACCACCAAGGTATGGTGGCCAAATGAGATGAATTACAATCTATATTTTGTTGGGTTTCTCTGGGGCTTCTTTGGCCAACGAATAATAAGGAGGTAGCTCCCATCAGACACTAGAATTTTTGTTTCAAAGTCTATGATTCTGTGAACAATATTATCTGTCTGAGAAGGGTGCCTCTGTTCTAATATGTTTTTATTAATTTTTACTTGAGTTGTAATTAAATGTTGTGTTTATAAATCAGTGGGGTTTTGTATGTTTTTTTGTGTGTGTTCTTAGATGTTCTTAGCCCCTGTTCTCATTTCTCCTCTCCCCTTATCCAACCTACCACAAGCATTTAAACCTCTTTACATCTAATATCTCCCCAGTTTCAAATTTAGTGTTTTTATATTTCCCCCTTTAGTTTGCCACTTACATGCCTTTATTCTTGCTCATTGGCTTCTGTAAGCACACTTAAATTTAAAAACAAAAATCTCCATTTGAAGCAAGTCTCTGGATTCAACATTTTCTTCCTGAGCCTGGATACCTCACTCAGAATATTTTTCATTTTCATCAACTTTTATTCAAAGTTCAGGTTTACTTTTATGGATAAATAGGCTTACATTATCTAAGTGTACATTACATTTTACATTCTGCATGCAAGTATGTATGTATATGTATGTTTCATTCATAAGTTGATGTACATCTAGTCTGATTATATTACCAAGATATTGTAAATAGATCCATGAATTAGGCTGTAAAGTCCTTTAGGTACATGCCCAAGTTTGATGTAGCTGAACCATAAAGAAGTTACACTTTTAGCTTTTCCAGAAACCTCCACACTGATTTCCATAGATGTGGCATGAGTCTACATTCCTACTAATGACGTAATTTTCTTATATTCATTCTGACTGAGGAAAAGATGAAATCATAAAGTACTTTTAATTCACGTTCATCTGCGGCCTCATGATGCTTTACACTTTTTGAAATGTTTGTATTTCATTTCGGGGGAACAGAATTCTCTGTTTAATTCCATGAACCAATTTTTGATTGGGTTGTTTGCCTTCTTGATGTTTAATTTCTTGAGATCTTTGACTTTTCTAGATACTTTTTTCCTCTATCAGATATTTAGCTGGCATGGAGTTTTTTCCATTCCATAAGTTGCTTCATCACATGATTGCCAATTTACATTCTGGTACAGAAATTTTATAACTTCACAACATTCCATTTGTAAATTGCTATTCTTATTTCCTGAGCAATTAAAGTCCTATTTTTAAAGACATTTCCTGTTTCTGTATCTTGTAGTGTACTCTCTTCTTTTTTCTCTAACAATTTCAAAGCTTTTGGTTTTATGCTGAAATCTTTGATTCATTTGGAGTTGATTTTTGTGCAATGTGAGAGAAAGATACAGTTCCATTCTTCTACATATAGATATCACATTTTTAGTATCATTTGGTAAGGAAGCTGTCTTTTTCTCTATTTATTTTTTGAAGCCTGTCAAAAAAATATCAGGAGGTTGTAGGTCCCTATCTGGGTCCCTATTCCACTAATCTACATATCTGTCTTTATGCCAGTATCATGCTGCTTTTATTAACATGGTTATAGAATATAGCCCCAAATTATTGACTGGCTCTTCCATTTAAATTAATTTATTCCTATTCATCTACGTATTGTCATGTGATCTATAGCTTACTCATCCCCCAGCATCCTTCTCCTTGGATAGCTTGTGGCATCTTCTCCAATTCTGCCACTTCCTTTGAGCTCCTACTTTGATTCTTAAATCCAACATTTCCTGCCTTGCCATGGGCCAAAACTGATTATTATCAGGTAATGAGAGTAACACATATTCACAGTTTACAAAAGAATCACAGTGTATACAACAGTTTACAAAATACAGATTTTATATTCTGGGAAATGACAATGTTATCAAATGTTATCAAGCGTTAACTTAGCACTTTTGAAATAATATTTGAAACATACTTTTCGACGTTTTTATGTTGAAAATAAATGCTTCCACCCAAATGGTCATTTTTATTTTCTGTTACTTTATAGATAAATTGGTTTTAAACTTCTATTTGTGATCTGTGAAATATCTCCAGGAGTACCACTTTGGCTTTAGGATGCAACCACTTTAATCATGGACTTCACATTATTCAACATAAGGGCCACTCTTTTCAAACTTCTTTTTTCCTCAGATTAGGTGGAAAGGTATTTTTCTTCACATTGTCATTCCCTCAAATAAGACCAGATGACAGCAAGACACATATTTTCTCCAGGGAATCCAAAACACAGAAGGAGCAGAGATATTTTCAGACAAAAAGTTTTCAAAGATTGAAATTGCCACATCAAAGGTTGCAATGAAAACAGGATAAAAGTTCTGGTCAATCTCAAGCATCCTTCCGACAGGTGGTGCCCTTAGCTATCATCTATCATTAGCTCCTTCTACATTCATCTCACACAAAAGCCTGGGAATCTATTACTGACATGTTGCAGGCACCCTCACCCATAGACAAATTCAGTAACAGATGGTCAACTAGATAACTAAATGTCTGAAACGTCTCACTATTAGGGGGGAAAAAAGATGGGAGACCGGGATTAGAATAAATTTTCAAAATTTGTCTTCTTTTTGTTTTTGTTTTTTTTTTTTGGGCGGGGGGTGGAGTTTTTCAGTGCTGAGGAGTTTTATCCTGACAGGCTATCCACCCAGAGGGGGATACCAGGCATCCCTGTTTCAGTGCGGAAGAGTTCCATCCAGACAGGATGCTGCTACACTGAGGAGATCCACCCAGAGAGTCAGTCACAGCAAAGTCTGGACCAAGACACCAGGCCTCTCCTGGCTCCATTTGAAGGAAGAGATGGGCAGGCCCCAATGCAAGAATTGCTCCAACAACCTGAAAGGCAACATGACATCACCTGAATCCAGGGATCCCGAAACAAGAAGAATTGAACACCCTACTCCAGAAGAAATAGAAGAAATCAACTTTAAACGGAACTATATGAAAATAATAGAGGACCTTAAACAGGAGGTGAAAAACTGCCATAAAGAAATAGAAATGGCGAACAAAAAGGTAGAGGAAATGAATAAAGCTCTCCAAGATACCCAAGAAAAACAAGAGAAACAAGAAAGAGCATACAGGTAAGGGAAACTGTTCAAGACTTGAAGATGGTTATTTAAATAGAACCATTTATCCTTTGTTTTTGTGCCCCCCCCCTTTTTTTAAACTCGTCCTCCTCTTTAAGTTGGTAACAGGGCTGATAGGGAATTAAGAACAAAATATATTCTGTGGAGTCTGAGGAACTGTAGGCCAACCCCTGGGCCACTGAGTCAGCCTTGGCATTGCCTAAGGCCACTGTGTTCTTGGAGGATTGATGTCCCCCACAGTGAATAATGGCTACTTCTGCAGGCAGCTGGAGGGCCTATAAAAGGTGGGCTATAAGGGATCCGTTAACTATGGGAGTGCCCTTGGTAGTAAGGAAGCCCCTTTCCTTCCAGAGTGCAGAATGAGTGTGGGCTATCAAGAAGGCATATTTTGAGTCAGTGTAGATATTAGGCCATTGGCCCTTAGCTTTTTGATGTTGGGAGCAGTGAGACCCCAGATCCTGAATTTCTTGTAATCCCCTGATCTGGGTGCCTACAGCTGCTCTGAGCACGAGACTTTCAGGAGTTCCTGATGGCAGGAGAGTGTTTTCTGGTGGGTTTGGAGAGTGGTTTCTGGTGGGTTTGGCTGGGGCATGGCTATCTCTATATAATCTGCCCCTGAACACAATAAAGTGGGCATTCTTGGGGAATTCAAGGATGACCCGTGTCACTGTCTCTCTGTCTGTGTGTGTCTGTGTATTTTAACCTCTAGCCCCCTTGCTGAAGCTCTTGAACTGGGTGCCAGTGCATAGAGTGTAGAAACGGGGGCGCGGTGCGCGACAATTGGAGGTCCCCACAGAGATATCGGCAATTTGAAGTGCCCTAGTCAAGACAACACCCAAATATACCACTGTAGGAGAGCATAGCTGAGCCTTATTTGGTGAAACTTGATATCCCAGGGATTCGAGGAAGTTCAGGAGCACAGAGGTGGCCTGTTGGGACAGAGACAATGTAGGACTGCAGAGAAATAGGTCGTCCACGTACTGGAGGAGCATGCTGGAACCTGCACCAAAGTTTGAGAGATCTCAAACCAGAGCTTGCCCAAAGAAATGGGGGCTTTCTTGAAAACCTTGAGGAAGAACAGTCCACGTAAGCTGTCTAGAGGACCAGGAGTCAGGGTCCTCCCAGGTGAAGGCAAAGAGGAAGTATGAGTCAGGGTGTAAAGAGAAAGTGAAAAAGGCAACTTTTAGATCTAGAACTGTAAAGTAGGAGGTGGCAGGAGGGACGTTAGACAGAAGATTGGAAGGGTTGTTAACCACTGGGTGAATTGGAATGATGGCCTCATTTATGAGGCAGAGGTCTTGAACTAGGCAGTGGGTGCCAGAAGACTTCCACACAGGAAGAATTGGAGTGTTGCAAGGCGAGTCGATAGAAATTAAAAGTTCTTGAGACAAGAGATGGGTGATGATAGGCTTAAGGCCTCAGTGGTGGGTTTCATAGTCCCCTAATGTCTCTTCTTTATTGAATATATTTTTCTTTATGTCATATATAAAGTATATATGTGTATATATAATTATTTTTATCTTATTCACTCACTTATCTTCCATTATTTTCTTCCATTTTCTACCAGATGCCGATTTCTTCCTGACAAATCACTTACTCCTCCATTTTTTTGTCTTCTCTTTTTAAAGGTCTAATGTGTAAATTTCCAGCCCTCCACACTGCTTATTTTGTTGACTCTGAAGAAATCCTGCCTTAGAGAATTCCTTTTAAGACCTGGAAATTACTTTAGTGACTTTTTCTTTTCAAGCAAATATGCATTTGTAAGAGGCATCCCAAGGGAGACAATGGATCTGACTTTGAACTGCAAGTGCCCATTTTAAAAGTCTATGCCCAACCACGTCAGGCCCAACAGGGTTGTGGAAATTGAGTGTTTGGTGTCCTAAAACAAACAAATCCCACCTCAGTCAAGCCCAGTTTTGCCAGTCTGGCCGCTGCTGAGATCAAACCCTTGGCGTGAGCTCGCAGCTTCAACAAGGGTCCAATAATTAACAAAAGTAAATACAAATGGGTCCCCCCAAAACCCTGTAGCATAGACAAGAAAAAGGGACTCACCGAGAAGCAGCTGCTGTAGGTCCAGGGGCCTGTTTTAGCATGGTGTAGAGAGGTCAGATTGTGGACTAGGGGCTTTTGACATATGGCCTAGGGCCACATGGAAAGGCCACCCTACCCAGTGGGACCTCCATAGGAATTTTTCCTAAGGCGAACTCTTTGCCAATACAAAAATCCCAATCAAGACAAATCACAACAAACCAAATTTTAAAATATTCAGGTTTAATAGGATTCCTGCACTCTCCGGTGGCCCCAAGGGGAAACTGGGAGGCCGCTAATGTGACCATCAAGAGGAAAGAAAAGAGACCACGAGGAAACTTTCCAGGGAGGCAGTTTAAATGGACTGAGGGCATGGTCAAGATTTTGGTGGGCTCATCTTGACCCTCCTCCAGAGAAGGATTGATCTTGAGACTTGGTGGGCACAGGGACCGGGCCTCCAAAGATGGAGACCAGAGATCAGGGCTTACAGAATAATTTTTCTTGCCATTCTAATCAAGGTCCATATAGAAAAGAACAATAAATATAGTAGAAAGACATATATTTAAAATGTTCAGTTTTGGAAGATAAATGGCTCACAAACTACAGATAAGGCCAGTTCATGACAAGCAATTGTAATCCTTAAGGAAAAGCCTTAATGACTGGAACAAATAAAAGAGCTGTCCTAAAGAGGTTGTTCCACACGTCACAGGCTTCAGTGAATGAAAATGCATATTTGCTTGAAAAGACAAAGTCACTAAAGTAATTTCCAGGTCTTAAAAGGAATTCTCTAAGGCAGGATTTCTTCAGAGTCAACAAAATAAGCAGTATGGAGGGCTGGAAATTTACACATTAGACCTTTAAAAAGAGAAGACAAAAAATGGAGGAGTAAGTGATTTGTCAGAAAGAAATCGGCATCTGGTAGAAAATGGAAGAAAATAATGGAAGATAAGTGAGTGAATAAGATAAAAATAATTATATGTACACATATATACTTTATATATGAAGTAAAGAAAAATATATTCAATAAAGAAGAGACATTAGGGGACTATGAAACAAATGGTGCTTGTGATAAAACAGTATGTTTGACAGGACATCATCTTAAATCTGGGAATTGCCTTTGACAAATAATTGAAAGATAATCTTCTAAAATATATTAAAAACCTGTATGTAACTTTCTTAAATTTATGTACAATTTTAATGTGCATTTTTACCAATTCAGTTTTATTGCTGTAATAGATTTTACTAAATGTGGCTGAAGTATAAAAATTAAATTATGCAAAAGAAAAAAATACAAATGATTTTTTGATGCTCTCAGTATGTATTTATTTTAAATTTTATATTTTTGATTCTACGTGGATAGCAATAAATGGGTCTTCAGCAGAGTTACTAATAGAAAATTGTGCAGTGCCATCGTCAGAAACATAGACTTGAATTCCGGTGCAATAGCCATTAACTTTATCTCCAGAAATGATATCACAATATGTGCCAGCAGGGAGACCAGTTTGTAAAGTTGTTGACAAAGACCTGAAAAAGTAAAAGTAAAAAGTCAAGTTCAACAAAGCCAACTTCAAGAAAACAGACTATCTCCAAATTAAATAATTTCCTAAACTTGGTACTATAAAAATAAAACTTAGAATCAAGATAGATAGATATAGATAAATAGATAGGTAGATAATTGGAGAAATTGTGTCATTGAAAGTAGACCTTGAGAAAAAAAAACACTCCTACATTTTCTAATCAGCTCTTTCTGTATTGAACTGTGGTTCATAGTGTAAGCCATCAGGGCTCCTGCCTTTGTGCCTTACTTTCACAAAGTCTAACCCCTGGATTTGCAAGCCCAAATGAAATCTTTCTTCTGTAAGTTGATTTGTTCATGCTATTTAATCACAGTATCAAAAGAGAAACTAATAAAATAATCTAAATGAGAAAAAAAAAACCCTTGCAACTGAGATTTTCAACTACTTGCACTGAGATTCTCTAAGTCTAGTTGTATATATAGGAAAATATTAAAGGAGAAAAAAAAAGAAGCATGGATCAAAAATGGAAGGCCAATCTTTGGAATCTATAGAACCAAACTCAACTGCCTCCTGAGGAAAACCATCAGCCATAACAAGTATACAAATGCATTGAAACTACTCATCACACAAAGGCAGAGAATTTAAGATTAGATAACAAGGGAACAGAAAAAGAAATAGCTGTGATACAGAGCTAGGAAATGGGGATGTACTTTGAAAATAATGTCCATGTTTGTTGCTGATTTTTAAGATGTTTATTGAATGTGTATATGCTTTGTACAGATGAGTATATGAGTGAGAATATATGCACATGACGGTGTAAGAATACATAAAGAACAATACCAAAACTCTACTTGAAATCTACAAAAATGTAGAAACAAGTTAAGAACAAGCAACATTTTTTCTAGTTTTCAAGTCACTATACTTATTTAAATCTATCAATGCAAATATTTTCAGCTACAAATGAACAGGAAGTGAAAGGAAGTGTCTAAAAATATAAGAATATACAATCCTACTTTAATTGATTTCCACTTACCAGTCATCATTGTTAAAGACAATGAAGCCTTTGTTTCCTCTGCCAAAAGCTACTTGGTTGCTGCCATTATCCCACCAGTTTGAGAAAGGCTCAAAACCGACAATGTTTCTGAAGGCAACCATGTTCCTAAAAGCACAATATCACGTAAAATGCTCGTACCCTTTATATTCAACAATTTAAAACAAAAAGTTAAACAATTCTCTTATTAGACAAGATCTATAAGGAATACTCCCAACCTTATCTGGCGCCATCGATGTTCACAGACCCAGCCATTGCCACAAGTGCTGTCTTCATTAATCGTCACTTCTTTGGTTACTCCATTGTCATTTGGTGGTCCAACCCAATTATTGACATCCTTAATTAAAGAGAAAATTTTCAGGATTTTAACATGCATATTCTCATTTCCATTGCACTAAACTAAAATAAATTCTGCTACTTGAGTCTCTAAAGTATCTACTTAGGGTCTAACTTTTTCAACATTTATACAGACCTTTAATGAGTTCTTCCTATTTGAGTATATATACCATATTTTTCTAGAGCCATATTTCAAAGAATTACACATTTTTATTCACTCAGAGCCTTTTTATGCAATAACTTCTTATTATCTCTCTTACTTCTTTAATGTCACAAATGTAGTAAGAGCATTTGTACCAGAAAGATAAGGATTAAAGAAAAGGTTTCAGTACCAATGATTTTAAAAAACTCATTAAACATACGTAAGATCTCTAGGCCTAAATTTCATCATTTATAAAATAGAAACAACAGTTTGTTGTTATAAAAATATGACGTCTGTAAAATTCTTTAACAAGTATAATTAATTTCCAAATTTATATTAGTGTATGTTCCATACAATCTTTTAAAAAAAGTACTAATAAATATATCCTGATATTCTGTAATAAATTTTCAAAAGTTTTAATATGCATTTCATGATTGTCAACACATTTACACATCTTCCTGAAGCAACTGAACAAGCATTCTCTCCATTGTCAATATAGGAAAGGTTTCTCTCCTAAACCTAGAGCTAGCCATTTTGGTGGTCCAGAAATCTGTGATCCCCACGTATTGGGCAATTGTGTTAAAGGTGAGAAGACAAACTTCTCAGCATTGCAAGATGTCAAGGAACTGAACCCTTGTCCCTCCTGCAAGAGTTTTACCCTCTAAGTCATCTCCCTAGACCGTTACTGCTTTTTGAAATTGTTCAGATTAATGTATTGCATAATATTTTGCAATCCTTAGATTTCCTAAATGAGTCTTCAAATTTGTTTGCTTAGTTTAACATAATTTTGTAAGCATATTTTTTAGATAAACTCAGTTAAACTGAATGATTTCTTTTCATTCCATTGAAAAATGTAAAAGTACTTAACAAATACTTATCTTGGTCAAGTTTTAAACTACAGGACTGGCCTGAAGCTAAGATGTTGAAGTATGCCTGAAACCTAGATTTTTCTCATTCTGAGAGGTAAGATTTGGCCACTTCTTCCTTCAACTCCACACCCGTCCCCTGCCTTGCTCAGATGCTAACAGACCTCAGCAGATAGACATCCCTGGGTGTATAGTGCCTTGGTGCACATAGCAACTGATAAGTGCATGCATCTCCAAGGCCATGAGGACTGGTTGCCATTTATCTGACCACTAAAATATCCTTTCTTTTCTACATGACCTTATGAGGTTCCTTCTCCTGGCCCCAAAGGTATACCACCACGTCATTCCAACTGGCTATTCTTCTTAGGCTATAACTATCAGCTGCTTCCTCCTAATAAATGAGCTGTCCTTCAACTACCCTCTTTCAGCCCAAGCTGGTGCAATGCCCGAGATGAGGCAGAACTCCAGCATAGCATTAAGCAAACTTGTTTCCCTTCTTTAAAGGTATTACCATGCACAATCTCCATATCAAATTGACAAGGTAAGTATGATTAGATGCCTGTGTTTTGCTTTATGTACCTTGTTCTATAATTTTCAAGGTTTTTTTTTTATCGTGACAAAGCAGTGGATACTTCTGTAATAAGCTTATATTGCTAACATTACAGCAAATAAATATTTGATGGCATGTATTTTATGAAAAAATTTTATGTAAAATTGAAACATGACTGCTTCCCTTTTCTTAGAAAAAAATGTATTCAGACTTACATCTCCATTCTCAAAATATCTTGGCCAGTAATAACTTGACATTACTCGTGTGAGTCCATAAGGATGAGCCAACATAAATCCAACCGCCATTTTATAGAGTCTGAAATATACAAAATAATATTATAACAGAAGAATACAAAATCACTAAAGGGCAAGTAACAAATCATCAAAGAATGGTTTTGCCTACCTAGCATCCCAGAAGGTCAGGATGGATGATCCTCCAGCCCCATGACCTCGCTGATTATCATGGTTGTCCACAAAGACCAGAGCTCTATCAGAAGGCATGAAACCCCAACCTTCGCCCCAGTTCCTATTTTTTTAAAAAAAAAATATGGATATATTATTATTTTACAACACCTTTAGGTTACCCTAAATCTGTATCTCTTTCTACTTAGATTAACTACTAAATAAAAAGTTAAATCTATTTACATTTAACTACTGATTCTCAAGCTAAGTGATTATTCCACAGGAAAAATTTCTTCTAGGGATGTGCATATACACATATATAATTGTCTAACATGTTTCATAATTCTATGTATGCTATTATTTGCTTTTCATTCACATTGCTCCTGTAACATTGTAATATAAAGGGTAAAAATTCCATATCACATTATGTAAAATGAAAAACAAAATAAGACTGAATATTGCACTCTATATTATAAACAGTTAAACATTTCAAATTAATTATTGCAATATATAAGTAGAACAAAATGGCTACATTATATTTTTATTCATGAGTAAAATGGTTTTAAAGAAATGTCTGACTTTAGAAGATTATAATTACCAAAATCTAATTGAGAAATGATGTATATTTACTTTAAATAGGCCATCTTTTCTCCATTCCACTTGCGGATAACAGTGCCCAGTTTTGCTCCATACTTGAATTCTGTCACACGGCCATTTCCATAGTACTCAGAACTTGTCACTGCCTCACCACCCAGATCAATCACCTAGTAGAGATAAAGGGGGAAAACTGTCAGTTGGGTAAAGTAATATTAATATCCTATAACTTTCTTATGTCTTTGATGTTTTAACTGATTTTCTTTTATTCTTTATAAAACATATGCCTCACTATTGAAAGAAACTTAATGTCAGTGCCATTTCTTGTCCAATAAGGAAGGCTGATATAGTTCAATTTAACATATAATTGAAAATTTAGAAATTCATACAAATTACTTTCTGTCAAATAAACAATTTCAACACTTACAAATTTATTTAGTTTTCCAATGAAATCAAATAAAAAACAATTCTAACCTCTTCACATGAAAAATGTGAACAGAAATATTAATCCATTTACCCAAATTTACACACTTCATACCTCAGACAAGAGTTAAATTTAGAAAGACTTGCTGAAGTCAATGACAAAGATTTTCTGTCTTGCATAATTGTCTCCGAGTATACACTAAATGACCCAATAATGTCACAGGCTACACAAATTTTCTACACTCCCTTAGACTCTTATTTTAGTAAAGAATTAAACCTATTGTTACCCAATAAAAGTATTAAATAAATTGCACATTTCATAAGGCACTCAGACATTAACCTATTGAAATTGTGTTAAATAAAATCTTCCATCCATCTTTTGGTTAACAAAAATGATGTCGTTTACATATGCACATATAGGGATTACTTTACCTCTTGATAAATGAGAGGTCTGCTTCCTTCAGAGAACCATTGTGTATTTAAGTTATTCAGTTTGTCCAAAATCGCCTTTATATCTCCAGGCCACATGTGTTTAGAAGCATCAAGTCTGAACCCTGCCACACCAATGTCAATGAGATGGTTCAAATAGTTAGCCAACGTGGTACGAACATAGTCTTTTCCAAGTGCAAGATCCAAAAGACCGGTAAGACGACAGTCTCTGACCTATTGAAACAAATAAGCAAGACAAAATGGTTATTGTTTCAAATGTTACCTGTCACCTGAGAATCTTTTTGACTCTTCCCGTAACTCATGTCTATAGGAAGCTTCATAAATCCTGTTCACGGGACACTGGGAACATTCACAATCTACTGTGAATACACCTTAAGAAGATTTTCCATTATGAAGACTGAACTATGGGGAAATAAAGTAGTTCATATTATTAGTTGATTGAGAAAATGCTTTGTTTCTTTCTCTCTCTTGTCTTTCTTTGTTTTAATGTGGTAAAAAAAAAAAAACCCAGAAATTCTAATATTTAAAGTACTTTCCTTGAGCCATTAAATAACTAGGAGAAGCTTTCTAAAAACTGATTTGAATTTCTAGATTTTAGTAATATGTTTACTAAGGATTCTAAACTGTGTTTCAAATAGTATTCTAAAAGATCTATGTAAATACTGAGGGCAGTTTTTTTTTTAATTCTGATTATCTTCCTCACCTGAGAAGCATCATTGTAGCTTTCAATACCTCCACTTGAAGTCGTACACTTGCCATCATTAAAATCCCAACCCGAGTATGGAACTGCAGGGAAGTCCCTGGTTCCTGGGTTGAAATAACTTCCACATGTACTGCTGGTTCCTGCTTCAGCCCCTACTCCACACATATGATTCATGACAGCATCCACATAAATACGGACCTGGAAGAGAAAAGTGTGTGCTTCAGTTTAATTTACAGACATAAAATGTGTGTACTTAAACTTTACAGAAAGCATGAGATAGATGCATAGATAGATAAATAGATAAATGATAGAGAGATAGATTAGATAGATAGATGATAGATAGATAGATAGATAGATAGATAGATAGATAGATAGATAGATAGATAGATAGATAGATAGATAATGGACAGATAAAAGATGGATGGATAGATATATAGATATTGATACATTATAGTTTAATCTTAGACAATACAAAAAGTCATGTGTGAAAGAAAACCAATGTAAAATGAAGATCACAAACAGCTCTAATATTCAGTTGAAGATTTACAGAACAGATAAGTGGAAAGCCAGAAACTATTGTCACTATAAAATCAAATGAAAAGTACTATTTTAAAAAAACGAGAATTGTATTAAAATTTGGACATTATTGATTTTAAAAAAAGTTAATTTGAGTCATTTTTAATATCTTAAGGGGAAACAAGGTAGATACTGATCTATATTAAACGGAGAAATAGTTATATATCATAAAATGACAGTAAATATTAAATCTGAAATTTCTAATTCCTGACTAGAAAAAGGGATAGTAGAAAATGAGTGTGATTGTGAGGATTAATAAACTAAGTTGTTCTTTATAAGTGTTCTTCTATAAATGGTTTATATAAAAGAAATTTTCATGACCATAAAGCAGTATTTACTTTTGAGCTATAACTAAAATATAAACAAAAATTAAAGTATGAAGCATTTTTCTCAAGAAGAATAGGAAATACAAGATTGAAATTGGTTTTTCAAACAATGACTTCAAAGGAAATATGACTTCACTTACCCCAACATTGTTACATCGAGTCACCATATCCTTGAATTCATCTTCATTTCCAGACCTTGAACATATTTTGTAGCTAATTGGTTGATATCTTTCCCACCAAGGTCTTGAAGGATTGTTAACTACTAGATTTTCATTGGGTGGAGAGACCTACAAATAAAACAACCAAGATTATCAGATTATAGTTTACTTAATAAACCCTTTAAATAAATAAATAAATAAATAAATAAATAAATAAATAAATAGATAGATAGATAGATAGATAAATAAATAAATCCTTTAGAAAAATATGAATGATTCTGCAATTCTTAAGTTGTGTACTTGAAGACCTATTCTTTAGAACCACTAAAAACATTGACAGCACAATGGAGAGGGCCTCCTGGTGTCCTAAAACAAGATACAAACTTACCATCCCCTAAACTTTTTTCTTCCTCAAGAAAGTTATATATGAAGTAAAACATTGCTTAAAAATAATCAAAAATGTAACAGAAAACATTTTTGTATAACCACAATGAACTCTGCATTTAAATTGTGAACAAATATTACCTGCACCCCTCCAAATCCATTAGGAGCTAAGTATCTCTCACATTCCTTGGCAATATCAGCCCAGCGCCACTCAAACAGGTGGACAATAGAGCTTCGTCCATATAGAGTATGTGGGTCATACTGAGCCCAGCAGAACCCAATGAAGGAAAGCAGAAGGAAGAACTTCATTTTGCTATGATGTTTTTAGTGGTTTTTTTTTTCTAACAACCACTTTATTCCTGAAAAATAAAAATTACAAAGAAAAGGGAAAAGAGAACAATGAAATAAAAACTAACATGAATCAATATTTGCGTACTAGTTACTTATAAACTGTAAAGGATTGCTAACAATATGGTCCACAGTTGCTTAATAGCAAGAAAAAGAGAAATGCTAAACATCTAGGTATTTGAAGGTACTATCACTCATTAAGGAGAATAAAGGAGAACGGATCAGACCTGAGAAGAATAAGAAGACTGATGCAGGTTTAATTATTCCTCTGTCAATACTGATGCTCCTCTTTGCTCCTTCCCCTGACAAACTGCGTGAACACTCTCCTAAAGAAAACTAGACTTTTTCATATTTCCCAGAAAATTCCAAGCTTCTATGATATTTCATGTTATTCCCATGACCCAAGTACTCAACTAAAAGAACATTTTTTAGTCAACATTTATAACCCAGGTAAAATTAGGAAATGTTTATGCATGACAGTTTTTAGATGGCATTATTGAACTGATTGATTTGCATTCTATGTATATTAATATTTACAACTCACCATTCTAAACCAAATTTTATTAATATGTACTTAATATCTAATATTCATAGGCCTAGCAAATGATTGGTAAAGTCTCTTTTGTTCTCAGTAAATGGCTATAGCAGACATACACTAAGTTCCAGATATTATCCAGATATTGATGTGAATTATGTTCCCATTTTTAATAAATGAACACAGTCTCAGAAAATATATATTAGTGTCAATTCTAAGCCTTGCAATACACACAAAAGCATACACACAGGACCAGGGAGACCAAGTAAATTAGGCTTATGTAATGATTGACAATGGAAGAATTTGATAATATATCTACTAAAAATCAGTGTATTCTTTATTCCAGCAAAATTTCTGAAGTTCTACTTTACAATATGATACCCAGTAGTAGCAATTACTTGTATAATCTAACTAAATGGGGAGAAATTTACAGCAAGTCCATTAAAATCAAGAACATTACACAGCGTACTACCTCTCTATATCTATTCAATAAAGTAGTTAAAGTTCTAGTTAGAGCAGTAAGAAAAATGGTGGAGATCAAAGAGGTACAAAATGGAAAAGAGAAAGTCAAAGTACAATTATTTAAAGATTATATCAGAGTACAAATAAGTAGACTGAAAAATTCTACCAGGGAACTCCTACATCTAACAAATATCTTCAGTGAAGTGACTGGAAACAAGATGAACCCTGAAAAATTAGCAGCCCTCCTAGATACAAATGACAAACACACTGAGAAAAAAAATTAGGGAAACAACTTTAACAATTGTCTCAAATAGTAGAAAATACCTTGTGGTACATCTAACCAAGCAAGTGAAAGAGTTGTACAACAAAAACTTCAAGTCTTTGAAAAAAGAAGTTGAAGAATATGTCAGATGATGGAATGATCTCCATGTTCATGGCTCAGAAGAATTAACATAGTAAAAAAATGGCCATTTTTACTGTTAATGTAAAACAAAAGCAAACTAAAGATTCAGTGTAATCTCCATCAAAACTTAAGCACAGTTATTTGCAGACTTTAAAGGCAAATTCTCAACATCATGAGAAAAAAAACGAAAAAAAACCCCAGCATATCAAAACCTATCTTGAAAAATAAAAGAACTGCTGGAGGTAACACTGTCAGTGATATAGCTTTGTACTACAGAGCTATAGTAATTAAATCTATGTGGTATTGAAGAAAACAGACATGCTGATCAATGGAATCAACTAAACATACAGGCATAAACCCAAACCCACATTGAAACTATTTTTTTATAAATAGATCAGAAAATAGAAAGTATTTTTAACAAATTGGGCTGGTCAAACTAGAGGTCAGAGTGCAGAAGAGTGCAAATAGAACCATATCTTTCACCCTGCACAAAACTCAAGTCCAAATGGATTAAAGACATCAGCAGTGAGGAATAGCCTTGAAATATTGGAACAGAAGATAATTTTCTGAACTGAACTTGATAGAACAGGCGCTAAGATTAACACGTAATAAATGGGAACTCAGGAAACTGAAAAGTTTCTTGAAGATAAAAAACAAACTGGCAATTGGACAAACTGGCAACTACAAGAATAGAAAAAGAGTTTTAGCAACTCCACATCCAATATAAAGTCTTCTATCTAATAGCCAAATTATATGAAGAACTCAAGAAACTAAATATACAAACAACAGATAATGTAATTTTTAAAAAAATGTCATGCAGATCTAAACAGAATTTTCAACAGAAGACTCTCAAATTGCTGAGATTAATGATTAATGAAATGTTCTTGGCACCAAATCAGCTAAGCAGGGCTCACAGGGGCTGAACACTGAAGTGGTAAGCACAGAACCTACATGTGTTTGCATCAGGTTCTCTGCTTATTTATTATGGCTATTAGTGGGTGAAGGTGTATTTCTGACTCCTTGGCCTGCTCTTGACAATTTTCTTCCTATGAAGTTGCCTCACCCAGCCTTGATATGAAGGCCTTTGCCTTGTCTATTGCATCTTGTTTTGTCCTGCTTGGTTATTGTCTCTAAAAGGCCTGTTCTTTTCTAAAAAGGGAACAAGGGGAGAGTGGATCTTGGTGAGAAGGGTGGAAGGAGAGGAAGCTATGATCAGGATGTATTGTAAGAGAGAAGAATATATTTCCAATTTTTTTAAAGAAAAATCAAAAAGTAGAAGTGTTCAACATCCTTAGCCACTAAGGAAATGCAATCATAACCATCTTGAGATTCGATCTTACTTTGTCAGAATGGCTAAGATCAATAATGTAAGTGATAGCTCATGCGGGCAAGGATGTGGAGCAAGGGGAACTCCTCCATTGCTGGTGCGAGTGTAAACTTGTACAGTCACTATGGAAATCAAAACAGTGTTCTTAAGAATGTTGGGAATTGATCTTTCACAAGAACCAGTTACACCATTTTGGTCATATAGCCAAAGAATGCTGTGTCCTACCACAAGGACACTTTCTCAACTATGTTCATTGCAGTTTTATTCATCATAGCCAAAACCTGGAAACAACCCAATCAACTAATAAATATATATATATATATATATATATATATATTAGCATTTTATATATATGAAAAATGGATGGCATTATAAAAAAATTATCTTGAGTGAGGTAACCGAGACCCAAAAAGATATAGTATGTATTCAATTATTAAAAAGTATTAGCCATTAAGTAAATGATAAGAAACCTGTAGCCCATAGACTCAAAGTGTTTATGTAAAAAGAAGTGGTATAGGAGGAAATACAAGGATAACCTTGAGAGGGGAAAACAAAAATATGAGCAGACTGGAGGAGAGCAGAGACAAGAGTAGGGGGTAGGGAGAGATAGGGTTGAAGGAGAGCGTGCAGGAAGAGAGAGCTGGAACGATGGGTACATGGAAACGTATGACAGTGGAAACTTCCTGAAACCTATAAAAAAAAGTCATCATAATGAGGACTTCTAGTAATTAAGAATGTGGAGCCCCAGCCTTGTAGGTTTCCATTGTGGTACCAGGGTACATTCAGTTGACGTTGGACAAAGAGGTCCCATGTAAATCCCCACACAGCCAAGCCTGTTACTAAGACAAAAACGCTGTTTTTCACAAACTGACAGCAGGACCCAATTGCTGAGCACAATTCCCCCACAATTCAGTGACCATGAAGAGGTTGAGCTGGTGACTACATGGAGTCCTCATCCTTATGTCCTACTCCCTGCAGTGTGGGAAGGTACTCCACAGGCTACCGAAAGAGAAATGTGGACACTAAATAGTCACAAGGTCTTTAATCTACAATATGCTCTACCTACAATGTATACTAGGGCAATGGTGGCATAGAACTGTGGGAATAACCAATAAGTTTCTGATTTGATCTAAGGTACACTTTAGAAAAATGAACCCATTTAATTTCACCGGGCGATGGTGGCGCATGCCTTTAATCCCAGCACTCAGGAGGCAGAGGCAGGGGGATCTCTGTGAGTTCGAGACCAGCCTGGTCTACAAGAGCTAGTTCCAGGACAAGCTCCAAAGCCACAGAGAAACCCTGTCTCGAAAAACCAAAAAAAAAAAAAAAAAAAGAAAAGAAAAGAAAAAGAAAAGAAAAATGAACCCATACCCAACATTGCTTGGGTAACCAATGACCAGAGACCGGATAGCCCAGAGGTCTAGGAAATTACCAAACACTACTAGTCAATAAAATGATTCTTAATGATGTTCTTATATGCATAAATCAGTATGTTACCCAGTCATCATCATAGAGGAGATTTCTCTTTGAATTTTATTAATCGTGCTTCACATCATCATAACATCTTGTGGAGCCTTCTGTTTCATTTCCTACCGTTACTCAGAGGCATTTGGTAGACTATTGTGAAATGAAATCACCTATGTATTGTGGATAGCAATTACAGGTTTATCAAAAACTTTGATTTAGAATTAAGACTTTTATAGTTTTCTATAATCTCATCCTTTTAACAGTCACTCTTAAAACCTTATATAATTCTCCAAATATGATGTCTGTTGGGAACAGTGAAACCCCAGATCCAGAATTTCTTGTAACCAACTTGTTTCCCCCTGATCTGAGTGCCTACAGCTGCTCTGAGCACGAGACCTTCAGGAGTTCCTGATGGCAGGAGAGTGGTTTCTGGTGGATTTGGCTATCTCTATATAATCTGCCCCTGAACGCAATAAAGGGGCATTCTTGGGGAATTCAAGGATGACCCGTGTCGCTGTCTCTTTGTCTGTGTGTGTCTGTGTATTTTAACCTCCAGCCCCCTTGCCTGAAGCTCGCGAACTGGGTGCACAGAGTGCAGACACGGGGGCATGGTGCGTAGCAGATATCTGTCAGTATTGTGATATGATCTCCAAGGTGACTGACGGTGGACTGGGCACACCACTCTGATGTCCTTAACCAGCTGTACCACCTCTTCTATTACAACAACTCACCAGTTTGCTTTCTGAAAATGCAACTTTTCCTCCTATTTTCAAATTTTCCTCTGAATCATTTATGTAAAATATAAGGGTTAAGATTCTAGTGAAATAATTTTAAATATCATATTAGCTTATCGCTGAGTCAAATTGAATCAATAAAAAAGATGAGAGCATAATGGGAACAAACGTTTTATTTAGAGGCCTCCAAAACTGCACATGTCAAAATGAACTTTTCATTTTCATTTCATTTCTTTCTTTTGATGGTGAAGAGACTTCTAAGAATCTCCTTGTTGATCTTAGATGAACATGAAAATCAAATTTGACATTTGTAAGTCACTGGAATTCAGGTTTTTTTCCCCTAAAACATATTATTTTCTCTAGTGATTAATAAAGTCATTTGGTTCCAGTGCTCAGTTTAATCCACATATTTAAATAGCATTCATTTCTCATGGGATGTATGATGCCAAAGGGAAATAAATCAAGTGTTATAAAATATTAACAATGAAAGAAAATTTTGGAATAATTTAATTCAGTACTTTCCAAATGGTTAAATGGGAATAATCTACGTCAAGACCCAGCAATAACACTCCAGGGCATATACCCAAAGGATATGCAAATAGACCACAGGGACACTTGACCAATATTCACAGCAGCATTATTTCTAATAGCCAGAACCTGGAAATAGCCTAGATGCTCCTCACCTGAAGGAAGGATAAAGAAAATATGGCACATTTATGCAATGGAGTATTACTCAGTTGTGAAAAACAATGCCATCATGAAATTTGTAGGCAAGTGGATGGAGCTAGAAAAAAACATCTTCAGTGAGGTAACCCAGACTCAGACAAACAAGGTATGTAATCACTCATAAGTGGATATTAGGTGTAAAGCAAAAAATAACCAGACTACAATCCACAGCTCCAGAGAAGCTAGGTAACAAGGAGGGACACATGAATCACCCAGGGAAGGGGAATTAGATGAGATCTCCCAGGTAAACTAGCAGTGGGGAGGGGGCGTTAAAGAGGAGGGATGGGAGATGAAAACATGAGAGAACCAGGTGGCAGAGTTGGGAGAGGGACAGAGTGGGAAAGCAATGAAAGAAAGATCTTGATAGAGAGAGCCACTGTCCTGTTAGGAAGAAACCTGGTATAGGGAAGTCCCCAAGAATCCACAACAATGACCCCAGCAATACTACACGCAATAGGGGAGAGAGAGCCAGACTGTACTTCCCCTGTAATCAGATTGGTGAATACCCCAACTACAATCTTAGAGCCTTTATCCGGGAAATGAAGGAACCACATGCAGAGATCGACAACTAAGCACAAGGCTGAGCTCCAGGAATCCAATCCAAGAGTGGAAGGAGGGAATGGATGAGAAAGGGAGGTCAAGATCATGATGGAGAAATCTACAGAGACAGCTGAACCAAGCTCATGGAAACTCAGCAACTCTAGACTGACAGCTGTGGAGACTCCATGAAACTGAACTAGACCCTCAATATGTGGAAGACAGTGGTGAAGCTTGAACTATCTGTGAGGTACCTGGCCGTAGGACCAAAATCTATCCCTGATGCATGAGATAGCTTTTTGGAGCCCATTCCCTATGGTTGGATGCCTTCCTCAGTCTTAATGTAGTGGGAAGAGCTTGGCCCTGCCCCAACTTAATGTGTCAGACTTTGTTGACTCCCAGGGGAGCCCTTACCCATTGAGAGGAGTGAAGGGGGGGGGGGGTTGGATGGAGGAGTAGGCATCAGAAGTAGGTAGGGAGGCAGGAGGGCAGAGGAGCATGGGAGGAGGGATGGGGAAAGAACTGTGGATGGAATGTAAAATGAAATTTAAAAAATAAATTAAAATAAAAAGATAATATAACTTTCAATATTAATCAACCCCCACCCCATTTTATTGTAGCTGTGAAGATAAACCTGGAATTTAGGTTTGCTAGCAAAGAACTCTAACTTAAGACATATTTCTAGTCCAAATGTGAAAAAAATTATAGAATGACTTTCCACTTTGCTAAATCTATCTAATACACATTTCTTAATTTTTTGTTATTTAAAGTCACATATATCTATTTTTATTTAATGTCTATGAAATATGAGGAGTAAGAACAGATAGTGGCATGTGTTTAAATAGCAAATTTTAACATTAGCAACAATTTTACAAAGTAAAAGTTTGAAAAAATAACTCTAGAATATCTATGGTGCTATCCTAATTACTAACCTATACACAACTAAACTTGTAGCAGAAGAAGTACTGAAATATAAGCAATAGGCTGGAAGAATTTAACAATATATTATAAAAATAATAAAACATAAGAGTTCTAGGTACTAAATAAGAGGGAAAAATAGAAAGAAATTTGAAACAAAATGGCAAACCTTTTCAACAGGAAAGATGATCAAAGAAACAGCATTTTACTTTTTTCATTAAACTACTTTTTTCAATCATAAAGGCAAATATAAAACACAAAAGTACAAATTATATGTTATAGTATGAAAAATAATTCAACAGTGCCCTGTAAAGAAAATATGTTGGGTGGTGTTGGCAGACAGAGGCAGGGAATCTTTGTGAGTTCAAGGCCAGTCTGGTCTACAAGGGCTAGTTTCAGAACAGGTTCCATAGCTGCAGAGAAACCCTGTCTTAAAAAAAAAAAAAAAGAAAATACAAAGTGCTATGTATTTTAACGGATTTTGTGCATTATAATTCTAAATATAGTCTAAATTCTGTTTATATTTATCTGTGCTGCAGGATGGCTCACCTATGCACACAGAGAAACATGCACACATGCTCATCAGAACCTTTCTTGTAACAGCAAAATCTCAAATAATAAATGTCCATTGTATAAAATAATTAGGGCAATACAAGAATAAACATTTCCTATGTGATCTTTGTCCTGTTGATAGTAGAATACTGTCCTGTTCGAAATCTCTAGAAGACTCACTGTCTGAACTCACGGGTAAATGACTGTGGAAAAGACAGGTATATTGATAGACATGTCCAAATGGTCCTTAATAATTACTTGTGTTAGTATTTTAAATATCTCCCAATTTGATTGTATATTTCTTAATATTCCTAATGTCCTCTCCCTCCCTTGGTCTTGACTTTTTTTAACATAAAATTGATTCAATAATTTTGAAATTGGTGAGTTTCTAGTCAGAGTAATATATTTTGATATATAAAAGATTTACTATGGTCATTCATCTGGCCTCTCATTTATTTTGTGCTAAACTCACATAGTTATATTCAATGCTTTGTTGTTGCTGATTGTTTTTGTTGTTTGTCACAGTCTGCACAGGCAGTTTTTGCTATAGCCTCTTTTTGTATCCACTACATTATTGATTTTTTTAAATCCTGTCTGAAAATGCTTGGGTTTTTGACAAAGACAATCTTCTTATATTGGGTTATATTTGGTTTCTTATATTCTAAGTTTATAGTCCGTGTGTTTATTTTTAAACCATGCTCAAATTTTATTACTTTTGAAATAGGGAAAATAGTGTAGGTTAGCCCATATGCTTGCCACTTTATTTTCTAGGTATGTGTCTAATAGCTCAGAAGTTCTACGTAGGATTACTTTGATCATCCAAAATACTTTATAATTTTTGGTGACTATATTCTCAGACAAATTCTGTTACTTAGTGGTCTAAAACTGACAGTCTTTTTTTACTTTTACTGTTAAATTTATTGCATAAATAGAATTATAAAAGTAGTTTTCTTTCAGTCTTTTGAAGGTATTCTGAAGACATCTGCTGTATTTAGTAACATTCAGTGTAAAAATATTTTCAGCAGTTAGTAATTTAAAATATTTTATGTTTATGACGAGATGCCTTTCAAGTGTTAAATGCATGAATATTTATTTGCATGTTTCTTGGAGCCGGAGACATTACTTATAAGTGCTTACTACTCTTGCAGTGGGCCCACTTTCAGTTTCTAGCACCTTTGTGGCAGTTCACATTCGCCTGTAACTCCAATTCCAGTGGATCCAATGCCATTTTCTGAACATCGTGGACTCCAGCACATACACAATACACACATATACATTCAGGCACATACTCATACATAAAAATCAAATGATCTTAAAATTTTATTTATTCCTTTCATATACACTAAGCTATATTTATCAGAAATGGGAACCATAAAAGTTGCAACGTTAAACTGTATTTGACTTCTTAGGTATATTTTGGTAGCTTCTTCCCACTTTTTTGTAACTTAAAGGAAATATATATATATATATATATATATATATATATATATATGTATGTATGTATATGGTATCACTGATACTAACATTTCTATTAATCCTACTTCCACACGGTCCATTTGTAATTTTTTATTATCAAAGCTGGGTTTTGTAGAATCTCTTTAAATATATATGGAGAAAAGCCTTGTTCTGATATGGGGTCCATTTTGTTAAACAGAATAATAACATTCAGGCTATGCTTTGCCTGAGTGATTTGATTTAATAAGAAGTTTGCCACAAGGCACTACATCTTGAGTTTAAGTGCCAAAGAAGAATGTCCCGTTTAAACAAGTAAACACCCATCACTCTGATACTTCTCAGGGAACATTTTGGAGAAAGCACCTGAGAAAGAACTTCTTGCTTTCTCCAGGCTTCAGTTCAAGCATGGTTTCTCCTATCAATGGTACATAGTTTCAGGGTGACACTCAAAACTGCCTGTCACATGAACCTGAGCCTGGTTGTTTTGTGCCTTATCATCTTTGTGGCTAAATAATATATTTTTTTTCAAACAAATTAAACCATTTGTTTAAAATGAAGCTAAAAATTAACTCTGGTAAGTCAATGCATGCTTTATATTGTAGTGTAACATTACATCCCTCTTTGTCATAGATGACCACAGGGCTGGAATAGCCCCAATTAACACAGATCAAAACTTCATGCTTAATGCGATGGGAAACCATACCACAAAGAAAGGAAGGGTCTTTTTCTCATGAGGAACAGGCTAGTGAATGAAATACACAAAGCATCATAAAGATGAGAAGCAAGCATCAGATAATACACTTAACATTATTTTGATGAAAATTGCTGGGTCTGTTTGTGACATTGCTTTTTGTAAGATTTGTTTATTTATTTGATGTATAGATGCTTGCCTGAATATATGTATTGTGATGGTGTCAGAACCCCTGGATCTGCCATGTGGGTGCTAGAAACTGAACCCTGATCCTTTGGAAGAGTAGTCAGTACTCCTAACTGATGAGCCATCTCTCCAGCCCCTGTGACATAGTTTTAATCATATTGTAGGTTTCTGATTTAATGATGATATATGTGTAGATTGTTGAGATAAAATTTTTAAATTTAATTTTGTATCTTATGGGACTGTTCATGTTGTATTTTCCTTAACTAATTACTTTGTGAAATGATATGGATACCCAGTTACACTTAAGTATTGTCATGTCCAGTGAAATAATTACTGAATATCATTTAATTCCACTCAAAACGCACCCAATACCTTCCACAATAAATAAACAAATAAGACTATGGACTTCAACAAACAAGCAGCCATAACATAAAATACAAATTCAATTGCACTAAAAATATAACATAAAGACACAAACATAAAATTTGTATTCAAACAAGCTAGCATGTCCTTCAAAGAACACATACCATGTGCAGCCTTCCAGTGCAGTTGGACTATTCTGCTCTGGGTCAAGAATGCTTGCCCTAATCTGAGCAGCAGAATTTATTATCAGCTAGGAAAAACATTGTTCTTATTTTTGGCAATTCTATTTGGACTTTGCTTCCAAAGACCTTTCACCAGTTATCTCCATAAAATGCACCATGTAGAAAGAACAATGTGTGTTTCCTCTGGCCACACAGCCATTGCAATTCTGGTGTCAGAGTCATGGGGTAGATTGTAGCGAACAGACTGTGCTTTGATTTTAAAAGTTCAATGCTGACTAGAATAGCAGCTTTTGGAGTATATACTACCCTGAGTTTTCTATATTTTGAGGCAATAGTTTTTATTAGTTATTCCATTATGAGAACAATGATCAAAGTAGAACAACACTGTATCATGTTTAAACAACTAATCATCAACTGTCTACTTACCAGCCCATCAAAAGACAGACTGAATATTAATTCATGGTAATTAAAAACTCCATTTGTGACTATTCAAAATGATATCAAAATTACCAGATACATGTGTTAATCAATGTAACTTCCTCCCATGAAATTATAAAGGAAGTGGTAATACTAGGTGATAATGCTGTATTATTCAACCCATGACTCTGACACTTCTCAGGGGACATTTTGGAAAAAGCACCTGAGAAAGAACTTCTTGCTTTCTCCAGGCTTCAGCTCAAGCATGGTTTCTCCTGTCAATGGTACATAGTTTCAGGGTGACACTCAGAATTGCCTGTCACATGAACCTGCACCTGGTTGTTTTGTGCCTTAGCATCTTTGTGACTAAATTAATCTCTTACCTCCTGACAATCATCAATATTGTGTTCCAGCCACTGCTCTCTACATGTGACTTCAGTACCAACTCTACGTTCATTGACTTGTTTAAACATGTTCTTAGCTATTCTATAACTTATATATTATAAACATATGATGTATGTCATGGATGTATTATTATGCAAAGTGTAATGTGAAATCTGAGTGTTACTGGCATTAATGGTTAAGTTTGAATGGTGTAGAAGCCGAGACTGCTGTAGTACACATTGTGAAGCAACTCAATTGTTCAGAGACTAAAGTTGCTGAAGCTGAGATAGGAATAGCTATCTTTTATTCAATAATTGGTGATAATATTTATACAAACATGTTTGTTTAAGCCAACAAACTCCCTCCTGGAAATTGCTAGAGTTTGTAGAATTTGATTCATTAAAGAAAGAATGCCATAAATAGCCTGACCACTGACATAATATTTGAAGTTATATAACTTTATCACAAACAAGTTAATCAACTCAGTGATATATACCAAATATATTTACAATACGGTATAAGATTATTCTTCCTACTGTTATCCGTATTTTCTGTGATGGGAAGCAGCACAACTTTAACATTAATATCAACAACTGAAACTTAAGAGACCCTGGAAGGCACACACTTTCTTTACTGCCTACACAGCAAAGAGTATCAGTCTCGGAGAAAAGTGCCTAGCAAAAGAACTATACAAAGCTTCAATAAGTAATAAATAATAAAAAACACAAATTTCAGATCAAACATAATGTCAGAGTAAATTGGAATGTAGAGTTATCATATACTAAGAAATTATTTGAATTAGCCTGAAGACTGGACTATGCAGAAGTTATGCCAAGAAACAGCAACAAATAAAATAATGAGCATTTTACCAATCCAGAGAAAGATATCTAAAATTCTCAATCATGAATGCAATTGTTGATTTTCAGAAGGCACTTAATATACTATCACCAGTATAACAGCCATCATGATATCCCAATCACATAAAATATTATTAATAACAAAACAACTTCCAATATTAGTACCTCCCACAGTCAGAAAAAATTAAATCTAGAATACTGAACTAACCAAACACATCTCTGATGAACTAAAATTAATCTAAAATTATAGACTGTAACAGAAAGCATACAAAATTTTTACAATAGATAGTGATGAATATGAGAGTCCTAGGGAAATATAGGACAGCAGGTTACATGAATGTAAGCAAAAGGGTAGAACAAGCTTTCAAAGAACACATTCCCTTCAAGAAATCCAAGATAACAGGAAAAAAAACAAAAAAAAACTTAGGGTAATATATAATACATACAATAAGAAATAGAAATTCAAAAAATAGAAAATCACATTTACATACTACAGTGGCCCCATTTTACATATGAGGGCATATATGAAAAATTGTAGAGGGCTCAATTTGTAGAAAAGAGGCTAACTAATATAGTAGTAAATATAGTTTTATAGATAGTAAAAATTTCAGAGCAGCTCAGCACTCAAGTGGTATTATAGGGCTTTTTTTGGCTGCTTTCAGCAATACAATGGGAATCAGAAACATAAAGCAAAGCGGATTCAAAAACTTTCAGTTTGGTGAGGAAAGAAACAGCTTAAAGTTGGGACTTAAAAAAACTAGTAGCTAAAGAAATTAGCAGCATGAGAAAATAATGAAGAAATTCACCTTGAAGGTTTAGTAAAAGTGCAATGAAGGTTTCTCAGGAACTGATCACACCATATCCACAACAAGCTACACTAAGTAAAAACATATAATCATTGGGAAGACACTGATTTTTAAAGAATTTATCTGTAGATTGCCCGTCTCAAACTTCACATCTCCACACTGAGTTCTCCTGGTTCTCGATGGCTACTGCAGCAGTGACTAATGAGGGAACACATATTGCTCATGTTTTTAGTAGATATTCCTGCCATCCATATGACAATGGAGGTCTTTGGGGTATAGTGATGGAGACTTGAGTCATACAAATTTCAACCAAACTTTTAGAAGAAAATGTGGGAGGCTAGGAGAATCAAAATCCCTCTAATGTGAGCTTATAATTCGCGATCCTAGAGAAGCTAAGTAAGAAGGTGAATCCAAAGACAAACATATAGGCATCCCCCTGAATATTAACCTTCATCAGGCGATGAAAGGAGACAGAGACCCACATTGGAGCACCGGACTGAAATCTCAAGGTCCAAATCAGGAGCAGAAGGAGGGGGAGCACGAGCAAGGAACTCAGGACCGCGAGGGGTACACCCACATACTGAGACAATGGGGATGTTCTATTGGGAATTCACCAAGGCCAGCTGGCCTGGGTCTGAAAAAGCCTGGGATAAAACCGGACTTGCTGAACATAGCGGACAATGAGGACTACTGAGAACTCAAGAACAATGGCAATGGGTTTTTGATCCTACTGCACGTGCTGGCTTTGGGGGAGCCTAGGCAGTTTGGATGCTCAACTTACTAAACCTGGATGGAGGTGGGCGGTCCTTGGACTTCCCACAGGTCAGGCAACCCTGATGGCTCTTCAAGCTGATGAGGGAGAGGGACTTGATAGGGGGAGGGGGAGGGAAATGGGAGGTGGTGGCGGGGAGGAGGCAGAAATCCTCAATAAATAAATAAATTAAAAAAAAAATTCCTCTAATGTAATGATTGAAAAAACATTAAAAAATGAAGCTAAGATATTATTTAAAAGTTACAGATATTTATGGATATTGAATGTCTGGTGAGGAAAGCACAGGGCATGAACAGAGCCAGGATAGGGTTTGTGTCTGCTGTATCTGGCGAGATGACGGAGATGGGAATTCCCATGATTTGGAAGTTCACACCACAGTGCAATGTGGTCAAACTGCTAGGTGTAGAGACACAGGATTTAGCGTTTTCTTATTGGGTCTTGTTCTTTCCTTGGTTTTGCTTTCACTATTTTCTATTCCTCCTCTTAAAAATGAACCTTTCACCCCATGGCACCTTACACTGAAAGCGCATAGAGTAAAATTTTCTACAGAGTATCACAGATCAGATACTTTCTTTAGTTCTCAAAGGAAATTCAGGACTTGAATTTTAAGATATACAGGATGACCGAGACGTTCAGAACTCTTATAGTCTGGCTAAATGTACTTTGAATTTTGATGTGCACATAAATCTGTTGAGGCCAGAAGAGGAAGGTTGCTATTTGAACATATGGCATCTTCCAAAAATACACATATAATGGAAGTTTCATCCCCAACTTACGAACATATTAAAAAGTGATAAAATAAGTAGGATGGTTACTACACAATGAATTAATCTAGTCATGAGTTATTATTGACTGAGGTAACATAAAGGATTGCACGGTTGAAGAAGAACGTCACTGAGGACATATCTTTAAAGAATGTTTTGTCCCTGACTCCCTCCTATCTCTCTCCACTTCATGAACATGAAATGAAAAGCTTTACTCCAACTCATGATCTCTGTCATTATTTTCTCCCCCACCACAGTTTACACATAATAGAGGAAGCTGATTATAATGAAATCTTTTAAACTGTGAAAAAAAGTAAATCTTTCCTTCCATTTATATCTGGGATTTTTTTTTACAGTGATTGAAAATTACTAATGCACTTTTATTATTGGAAATTGTATTTGTATTCTATATTTTTAAAACGTGTGCCGCCAAATTCTGCACTGCCTCGTTGAAAAAGAATAATGTGTGGTTTTTGTCACTGGGGAAACTTTGGGCTCCTGCTATCAAGAGTGACAGTGTACACTACCATGTATTGAAGTACTCTCTGTTGGATAGAAGAGAGGCTTAAGTTTGTACATTGTGGTGTTTTATTCTACTGAAAGAACCAGAAGTTTCTTTGTACACATCTGAAATACAATAAAGAATGAAAACTCTAACATGTTAAATTATTACTTGAAACTTTTAACCAGACTTCACATCTAGCAATAAAACTTACATATTAAATAGCATAGTAATAGAATGATTTGATTTGCTTATGAACAGAAGAAAAATAGGAAATTTTCAGTTAAAAAAAACCCTCACCTTGAAACATATTTTAATTGCTTACTCTAAATGGGCCAATGTGACAAATATCCTCATAACTAGTGTGTCTAATTCCTATTGCTTAATAATCAGTAGAATTAAAAGAAAAATAAACTTTCAAGGTCATTTCCTCAAAACAGTGACAAAGAAAATTCATATTTGATTCTTTGGAATAGGAAAATAGTATTACTTCTTCAATACACAGAAAGTTGAAATCACACATTCATCATGATGTGGTGACTATAATGGAACTGAAATTAGAAATATCTTTACATACTCTTTTATGATTATTGTGCCTTTTTTCTATATTCCATTCTTTCTTATCACCTCACGTTATACTGTCTAAGTCTCCTTTCTAAATTTTTAGATTTTACCTATGTGTATGCCCATTTATACACATACATACATACACACATATATATATACATACATATATACAAATATATCGATTTACATTAAAGACTGGAACAGAATATGACAGAGAATTTGGTGGGATTTTTTCCTATTCTTTCTTCCTTCTGAGTTTGGGTCATCTCACTTAATATTATACTTTCTATGCTCAGGCATTTTCTGCAACTTTTATTACTCCATTTTTCTTAACACTTGGATAATATTCCATGATGTATGTATGACATTTCATACATACATGACATTTTCATTATTTATCAGCTTTTGATTGAAATCTAGGCAATTCCCTTTTTGTTGTGAGTATAGCAGTAATAAACATGGATGTGCAACTCGCTCCATGGTAAGAAATGTCACTATTGCCCTACATGCCAATGAGTGGCATAGGTGTAGCCTACACTAGTTCGACTTTTATTTTGTGAAGAGTTTTCAAGTTAATTTACCTAATAGCTACATTGATTTGCAATCCTGCCAATAGTGAATAAGAGTTTTTCTTTCCCTTTATTTTTTGCCACATTTATTGACAGATTTCTTAATGATAGCCATTCTGACTAAGGTGAGACTCTGTAAAGTTTAATTTATTTGAACACTGAACACTTTTAAAATAGTCTTTGGTCATTTCAGTTTCTTCTGGTGAGAGCTATCTATTTTATTGGCCCATTTGTTCATTTTGCTTCCTTGGTATTTAATTATTTATATTATTTATAAATTATGAGTTTTGGGCCCCTGTCTTTTCTCCCATTCTGTGAACTTTTTAAAACTGTTGGTAGGTTTTTTCTGTTTTGTTTTGTTTTGTCTGCTGTACATAAAATTTTTTAGTCTCATATAAACCCATCTGTTGATTCTACTGCATTTTGTATAAAAGTTATAAACATAATCTGCCAGTATGCCACAAGAGTAACTCGATCACATCAATAAAAAGTCTGCCTCTGAATATGTCGTCATCTCTGAAATGCCATGCTGTGAACTGATCCATACCTCATTATAATTCTAATAACCTAGACTATAAAAAAAAACTGGCCCCCAACAGACTTTATAGCATGTGACTAAACAGGCATTTGTTAGGGAACTCTTTTAGGAAGATCACCTGAGGACAAACTTCAGACTGTCCCTGGATCTCAGGTCAAGCATACTTTCTCCTGACCAGGATACATGGTCCATTTCAAGAAGATACTCCAAGCTGACACTCAAAACTGCCTGCCAAGTAGATTTGTAAAGAAATGTTCTATTCCTTGGCAGCCCCATATCTGTGTTTTTTAATCCCTTATCCAGTCATGGGAATCCCATTTCTCCACAAGTATCTACTTTATATTTTTGCTTTCAGTATTAACCCTTCATATTCTACAGCCTCAACCATTTTTTGGCTGATTACAAACTGGCATATCATATTTTTATGTGAAATAAGACATGTCAACTGTTACTGATTTTAGCCATCATTTTTGGGATGAATGAAGATGGCAAGTTCGAATATTCTGCATATGATGAATGAATTTTAAAAGAATTACAAATATACACTGTATCCTAACTAGATAGTTTGAAAGAGTTTCAGAAATCACAGATGGGATGATAAGACATTGGGAAAGTGCAGAGAAACAGAAATCTAACTCAGTAAAAAGTGCAAATGTCCCTCAAGGCTTGGCTGCCAAAGGGTTGTAGGTGTGAATGGGACATAACCGAGGCTTCTCGTTCAATGTTAAAGCACATGTTCCTGGTGGGAAGTAATTGGCAGTCATGCCCACACCATAAGCCTGAAGTTCTTTAACACCTTGGATCTAGTTCAAGAATTTGATGAAACAATGCTTATTCCTTCAAGACAGTTCTGCAATAAATAGATCAATTTTGTTACTCCTCTAGTTCCAGAGAGCTGTAGGAGAGTACCATCTTCAGCACAATGTATCATTTAATGTTATGCTACTCTAAGACTCTGAAAACAGGGAACAACCACAAGGTAATAAGCACCTGGAAGTAATTTAAATAAAATAAACTTTAATCAAGAAACTTCTAACATAGTTGAAGGTCATATTTGTCCATCAACTTTAAATACTCTAGAGTCTATACTTTATATGAATAATTCACTTGACAGTTGAGGTATAAATGGCCATCATCTATTTTAGATGGCACTCAGTTGAGAAAGACATCCTTTTTGTTTTACTGCAAAAGCATAATATGAATGGAAGAATTTTCAGGAGGGCTCAACCTTAGATGAAAAGCTAAAGGCAATTAATGGCAACTGAGATAAGGAAAATTGAACTTCTCTCGTGACAAGTCTCCTGATAGATTAACAAGTGATCAATCTGAAGGACATAATCAAATGAACTCTCTCTCTCTCTCTCTCTCTCTCTCTCTCTCTCTCTCTCTCTCTCTGTGTGTGTGTGTGTGTGTGTGTGTGTGTAAGAATAAATAAACAAGAGAACATACATTTGAGAACAATATAGAATATACGTGGGGCATGGAAAGAGTTGATGGGTTGAAATGGCATAATTACAATAATCATGCATGATATTCTCAATTTTTTTAAAATAAGAAAAGATTCAGCCCTTCACCCATGTTCCTATGTATATGTGTCAAAGTAAAGAAAAAGAAGAGCAAGAAGGAAGAGGAGATATTTCAGGACTGGGAATGTAGCTCAGTTAGAGTAATGGTTGCTTGTCACATTGCACGAGGCCATAGCTAACTATCCCCAGCACCACAAAGACTATTTTAATAGTTAATTAGATGAGATCTCCTATGGGACAAGGGGGAGTGGTGAATGGGAGGGGAAGTGGAGTGAGAACATGAGGCTATGGGGAGTTGCTGTTGGGGGGAAGAGTGGGCGAGCAGTGAATGAGATACCTTGAAAGAGCCACTATGAAATTAGGGAGAAACCTGGTTCTAGGGAAATTTCCAAGAATTAATAACAATGACCCCCATCTAAGACTCCGAACAATAATGGGAAGGATATCTGAACTGCCCTTCTCCTATAATCAGATTGGTGAATACCACAACTATAATCATCGAGCCTCCATCCAATAACTGATGGAATGAGATGCAGACATAACCAAGCATCCGGCCGAGCTCTGAGAAACCAGTCAAAGAGAGGGAGGAGGACTGAATATATGAGCAAGGGTGGTCAAGATCATGATGGAGAAATCTACAGAGACAGCTGAACCATTCTCATGGAAAATCGTGAACTCTCAGCTGACAGCTGTGGAGCCTTGACCAAACTAGCCCTCCACTTTATGTGGAACACACTGGTAAAGCTTGAACTATATGTGAGACACCTGGCAGTTGGGCCAGGATCTATCCCTGGTGCATGAACTAGCTTGTTGGACACGACAAAGTGGTGGGTAGAATGGTGATGGAGGATTGTGTATGTGAGAACCGTGGAGTGTGAAGTTCTGAGGTTGGGTGTCTTATCTGTTTTTCTAGCTGGCATGGATTGCACCTTAGCAGGGTACGTCTGTCCCAGTTGGAGGCTGGGATAGGACAGCATGGGTCAGGAACTGGGAGGGAAGGGATGGCAGCAGATTAAGTCTGTGGGAAACAAGCAGAGGAAGTAGGAGATATCTGTGACTGAGTGGCCTACCTGTTTGTCTGCCTGGCATGCCATGCTGACACACCTCATCCTGTTGGGCTCCATTTACTACCCCACAGGATTAATGTTGTCTTTATCTAAGAGATGAGTTATCTGAGTAGGTGAACAAAGTATCACAAACACGGAGCATCTTAAGACAGAATCCTAACGCTTCAGATCATGTATTTCTGGTGAACTCTGGGAATTATAAAGACTAAAACTGTCTGCTGACACCAGTGGCTTTCCTTGCCCCAGGATCTTCCATCTCATGCAAAAAAGAGAAGGTATGGGCCAAGATGGCTTCAGGAACTCAGGCACTACACAAAGACTTGAGTCTACAGAGATCCCCCATTCAGCTTACAATGAGCATACCACTTTGAAGTCCCCTGCCCCATGAGGCCAACCACAGGCATTCTGAGACCAAGTCTTTGGGTCTAATGATCCAGACTGCAGCTGCGCAGCTAGAGCCCTGGCCATGTAACCACACCACATAAGCTTCACACAGTCCCTGTTCTTGTATTCATGTGCGCAAATGGGTGCACCTAGAGTTGGAAAAAGAAATAAAGTAAAGGGACTCAGAGGAACCCAGGAGGACTGAGGCTTTTCCCAGTGTATTATGGATCAATTTTAAGCAACATCAGTGGCCTGAGGCAGTCTGATGAGATGAAAGGCTGATAGGAGAGCCCCAAGGATCAGATTCCTGACTGCTTGGAGGCACAGAGGCTTGAGAACTCTCATTTATAAATAATTTCACAGTCTCAACACCCTTGCAAAGGTTGTGCAGGTAGACCTGAGCAGTCTCATGGCACGTCAGGCTCTGCTACAATGGACTGTGACAGGTTTACAGACAGATAGCCTACATTTAGTTACCTCAGATCTCTCCCCCTTCTTTGAGGGCAGGGAGAACCACAAAAGACAGTGTGCGAGACTGTAAATCACCTGAAATGTTGTCAGAGGGAATGGAGGAGCAGGGAGCAGTCATCCCATCCCCAGGCTGGGGCTTCCTGCTGATTCCTCAAATTACCAGCCTTTCTAGACTGGGATTTACAACCCTGAAGTCTATTGGAGCCAAGTAGACCCCTAGGAAGGATCCAGGAACAGATTCAATAGAATAAGGTACACTGATATTGCCCGAGACTCTCACCTCTCTGCCTGCTTGCTCATCTTGCCACAGAGCTGTTTGTGAAGACCTTATATAAGCAGAGGTCTGTGTCCTTTGTGTGTGCATCCTGTCTGGAGATAGGCATGTGCTAACAAACTGACATATGTATGAAAAGAAGCCATTTCTCACTGCACTCCAGTATCAGGCGGGGCCTAAATACCTATGGATTTGAACTGTATATATATATATATATATGTATATATTTATACATTATGTATATATGTATATATTTGCTTATATACATAAGCGACCCCAAAAACTCTACCAAAGAACTCCTAAAGCTGATAAACACCTT
>NW_004949217.1:737211-769485 GCF_000317375.1 Microtus ochrogaster | reverse complement strand
ATATATATATATATATATATATATATATATATATATATATATATGGAAGGAGAGGGTCAGGGACATGTAAAGGTCATAGGTTCCAGATCCCTGTCCTTGCCAGCCCGATAAATAAGTCTAGGGCAATAAAAGAGAGTTCATATACTGAAAACTGCTGCTGGTTGTTTTTGTCTTATTTTGCATGTTTTTGTTGTTACTATTGTTTTGAGACAGGGTCTGAAAGACCCGTGTCTTAGTACCTGACTGGCCTAGTACTTATTGTATAGTTCATTCTACCTCACGCTCATAATAATCCTATCTCAACCTCCAAATCCTGGAATTATGGGCATGCACTACTATGCCTGGTGGCTGATGTTTAACAGAAAGACAACTTCTGCAGATTCAAAATGATGGGAGGGAAGAGAAGCAGGTATGAATAGAGAAAGTAGTAAGAAACAGAAAGAGATGGAGAAAGAACCCAGATGTCCATAGAGTGCAGTCAATTTGACCCCAAATGAGGTCAGAGGGAACAGCAGGATGTGCATGTAGTATAGAAGATGTCCAAGAAGAAAAGCAAAACGAAAAGAAGGGAAGATGACCCAAGAAAGGAAGGGAGTCAGAGTGAGAGGTGACCAGCAGGGGGAACCATCTGCTCCAGAGCACACCAGGACCTAGGTTTGGTAAATGGTTCCAACTTAGCCACGTCAGTGAGTGACAGATGGCTTAGCAGCAGGATCCAGGGCACCCTGCCCTCTGGTCACTCCCCTACCATAGACGAGCAGCCACCCAACCCCAGTCCAGAGCACAAGAAGTCAATTCAGGTCAGGCATCCAGGAGTAAACTTGTCCCCTCAGAAGCGTGTGCACAGAGCAGGGCTTCCATGTGCAGGCATGTGTGAGCTGATGTATGTGAGTAGGCACTTGACAAAGTCCAGTTGGGACCACTGTAGAACTGTGACACCCTTCACACGGCTGGGGCTCCCCAGGAACACTTCTGTCTTGGTTGTATGCTGTATCACTTGTGGGGAGAAAAACTGGTCTGGTTATCTCTTTCTATAGCCCTAGCAGTTCCTCCACTTGACTATGCAAGGCCTTCCCTGTGTGTTGACTGTGTAGCATAAACTCTTTTGACAGACTGGTTGGATTGGAATGGACTAGGTCAACTCGGTTCTAGCAGCCTGAACTCAGAAAGGCCATACATATCTTGCCCTGACAATGAAAGTGGACATCAGCTCACTTCTTCGAATCAGACTACACTGTTGGCCCCACTCTATGATCTGAGGTGTGGTACAAGATAGGAGAATCTTTATGCTTATAAGTGTACATATTGGAAGTTTCTGTGTCTCTAAGAGTCATGGATGTTGTGAAGCATCCAGAAAGGTGAGAGGTACAGGATACTCAGCCAAGTGTCATGTGGACCCCAGGTGTCATGAAAAGCCTCCTATGAATATAGTCCTTCAATTCCCAGACTTTACTAGCTCAAATGTATCCTCCTCCGTGAAGCTTCCTTAAGACATAGCTAGGAATGAGCATTCTTCCTCTGTGCTCTGCTAGGATCAACAGAATACAGCAATTGGCTCATTTCCAGTGATTTTTATGTATGCAGAAATGCAGTGATGTAATCATATCATCTGCAGGGAGTTGGGAGGGTCCCGATGGTCTTGACCTCCTGGTTTTCGTGACTTTGTATAATGGCCCCCAACTCAGAATGTAGACAGTGTGTCTGACTTGCTTTGGTTACTTCATTACATCAGGTTGAGTAGAGCTTGGTCAATTTCCCTCTAGAAATTCTCCTTGCAGGCCTGAAAAAGGAAGCATCCATGTTGAAAATTCTGTGTGATGAGGACAGAAGGCAGTTTTGAGAAACTGTGGATAGCCTGCACCAACATCCCATTAAACCTAAGCCCCTGGGTCCTATGACAGCAAGAATTCCAGTGAATTTCTGCTTGAGTTTTTTGCCTGATCTGACTGGTGTGGCCTGCACTTGAGCAAGAAACGTCTGCCTTAGTTTGGAATTGTGACAGAGCAGCTGAGTTAGGGGTGGGGAGGAAAGTGGTGGCAGCTGATTCGGTCTGTGGGAACTGAACCAAGGGAGTGGGAGAGTTCTGTGTGCAGGTTCCCTACCTGTTCTTCTGACTGGTATGGCCTTGAGCATGGGATGTCCACCCAAGTTGGTGGAGGGGAGCAGCAATTTATTTACTGACCTCTTAAGCCCCTCTTTCAGTACTTAAGGCATATCAATATACGGCCTTCAACAACATCAAATTTTTGCTCAAAAATTCACTTGTAACCTATCAGTAGGTTAATTTTACACAAGTCATTTATTTGATGCTAATTTTAATAAAGTAATTGCAACATGCCTCAGGGTAGGCTTGTTATATTTAAGTTCACTGGATTCTTTAGGTTTCCTGTATTGGATTGTCCAGTTCTTTCCTTAGGTCTAGTAAAGTTTCAGTCATTGTTATATCAAATATGCCCTCCCTCTATTTCTCTGCCCTGGAAATTTTGTAATGTGCACACTGCTTCATTTTATAATGCCCTATAAGTGTTTTAGGACACATTTACTGGCATTGCTGAAATATTTTCTGAATGTCTTTAATAAATCAATTCCATGTGTGGCCAAGAGACTTCAGATGAATATGAGCAATTCCATAACAAGCAGCTCAGATCATGAAAACAAAAATGTACCTTGCATTGGCATGTAGCTGTGGCAGAAGTGGATTCATATGTAGTTCCAGTTTGCTGACTTTTTCAGTTAACAGTGCTCTGAAATGTTATAATTATAATCTGATCTAAAACATTATTTAATAAATCAAAATTAATGATAAAATAATATTGGATTAAATGAGATATAGGAACAAAAACTTTTACTTTTACTTCTAATTACAACAGTTCTTACTTTCAGTAGTTTCAGACAGAGTGAATCTGTTAATAACATTACTCTACATTATTAAAATTGTTCCCATAATATTTAAAACAGCTTGACAAATCCATTTTTAGAAATATGAATCTTGTCCTTGTATACACACTATAAATTCATTTTATATTATCATTAATGTCTTTATTTTAAATTATTTCTACATAGTAAAAATTTAATTTCCATGAATTTGAAATCAAGACATTAAAAGGTTTGATATTTGCAATAGGCATTCACTTTGTCATATCTTATTAATCAGGCAATACTGTTAGACCAAATGACAGAATGTGGAAAGCAAAAGATTTTGGCACTTTACCACACAAGATGAATACAAACCTTTTATGACAGTCATAAAAGGTACCTTGGATTAACATCACAATGGAACTAACTTTCAGTACTTTTTTTTTGAGACAGGGTTTCTCTAGGTAGTCTTGGCTGTCTCGCAACTCAGTAGACAAAATTGACAGAAATCTGTCTGTCTCTGCCTCCCAAGTGTTGGGATTAAAGGTGTGCACAGCAATCACCCCACTCAATACAATTTTTTTAACATGACAATTAATCAAATCTTGATTAGATAGATTTGAGAAATAGTTTTTTAAACTATTCTATTTTGAAATTATAAAATGATTATATAATTTACCTATTCAGTTTCATCCACTCAACCCTTTTATATACCGCTGCTTGCTTCTTTTCAAATTCATGGCTTGTTTTTTAAATGCATATATGTACACTCACACACATCCATCTCAGTCTAAATAAAGTTACTTGTTAATGTTTTATTAAAATATTACTTTTCAGTTTACATACCAACCCCAGTTTCCCCTTCTTCCACCCCCTCACTTACCCCTTAACACCTCCCAGCCACTCCTCAGAGCTGGTAAGGCCTTCCTTTGAGTGTCAACAAAGACAGGCATACCAACTTGAACCAAGCACCTCACCCATGTATCAAGTCTGAGAAAGGTATCCTACCATAGGGAATGGGCTCCAAAAAGCATGCTCATACACATGGAATAGGTCCTGATGCTACTACCAAGGAACTCCCACAAGAGATCAAGTCATATAACTGTCACCCACATTCTGAGAATCTGGTTTGGTCCTTTGCAGGCTGCCCAGGTGGCAGTCCATAGTCCCTGAGCTCCAACCAGCTTGGGTCAGCTGTCTTTCTGGTTTTGCCCTTCATGCTTTCAAACCTTGTTTATATGATCCCTCCTTCCTCTCTTCAGCTGAACTCCAGGAGCTCAGTCCAGTGCTTCTTGGCTGTGGTTCACCACATCTTCTATCAGTTACTAGATGTAGGTTCTATGACAATTAGGGTAGTCATTAATCTGTTGAAAAGGAAACGTCCCTTCCACTATTGCTAGGAGTCTTCTCTGGGGTCATTCTGTGGATTCCTGAGAATTTCTCTAACACCAGGTTTCTCTCTAAACTCATGATGGCTCCCTTTATCAAGATACCTCTTTCATCGCTCTCCCATTTTGTCCCTCTGTCAACTTGGTCTTCTTGGTCTCTCACGTTCCCATCTCCCATCTTCTCACTTCTACACCACTCCAGTTTACCCAGGAGATTTTATCAATTTTTCTTCCTGGGGCCCTCCATATAAGTCCCACTTAGGCTCCTCCTTTTTACTTAGATTCTCTAGGATTGTGGATTGAAGCTTGGTTATCCTTTGCTTTACATCTAATATTTACTTGTAAGGGAATATGTACCAAATTTGCATTTCTGGGTCTGTGTTACCTCACTTAGGATTTTTTTCTAGGTTCATTCATTTTCCTGCCAATTTCAAGATGTCATTGTTACTTCTGAGTAGTACTCCATTGTGTAAATGTATCTCATTTTCTTTTTCCATTATTTTTGGTTGAGGGGCATTATAGGTTCTGACTATTACAAATAAGACTGATATGAACATGGCATGTCTTTGTGGTATAATGTAACCTTTGGGTATATTCCCAAGAGTAGTATTGCTGGGTCTTGATGTAGACTGATTACTAATTTTCTGAGAAACCATCATACTGATTTCCAAAATGTCTGTACAAGTCTGCACTCCTACCAGTAATGGAGGAGTGTTCCCTGTCTGCACATTCTCACAAGCATAAGCTATCATTGATTTTTTTTTTTAATCTTAGTCATTCTGACAGGTATAAGATGGTATTACAAAGTCATTTTCACTTGCATTTCCCTGATAGCTAAGAATGTCAAGAAATTTCTTAAATTTCTTCAGGCCATTTAAGTTTATTCTGTTGAGAATTCTACTTAGATCAGTATGCCATTTTTTAAAATTTGATTATTTGGTATTTTGATATCTATTTTCTTTTTTTGATATCTACTTTCTTGAGTTGTATATTGGAGATCATCCCTCTTTTTCTGAATGCTATCATTTTGTCTTATTGACAATGTCCTTTGCTTTAGTGAAGATTCTGTTTCAGGAGGTTCCATTGTTTGTTTCTCTCATAGTCTGTGCTACTAAGGTTATATTTAGAAAGCAGTCTCCTGCGCCAATGCATTCAAGGCTATTTCACACATTCTCTTCTATCAGGTTCAGTGTATCTGGATTTATGTTGAAGCCTTTGATCCACTTGGACTGTGTTTTGTGCATAGGAAAAGATATGGACATATTTGCATTCTTCTACATGTCAACATCCAGTTAATTCACAAACATTTATTGAAAATGCTTTTGTTTTACCACTGTACAATTTTGACTTGTCAAAAATCAGGTGTTCATAGGTGTGTGGATTAGTATCAGGGTCTTTAATTCAATTCCATTGATCCATGTGTCTGTTTTTATGTCAATATCAAGCTGTTTTCATTACTATTGCTCTACAGTAGAGCTTGAAGTCAGAAATGGTGATGCCTTTAAAAGTTCTTCTGTTGTACAAAATTGTTTTGCTTATCCTGGGTTTTTTGTTTTTTCTTATTGAATATTGTTCTTTCAAGGTCTGTGAAGAATTATGTTGGAATTTTGATGGAGATTACATTGAGTCTGTAGATTGCACTGGTAAAATGGCATTTTTTACTATATTAATCCTACCCATCCAAGAACATGGGAGATCTTTCCATTGTCTGATATCTTAAAGTTCTTGTGATACAGATCTTTCACTTGTTTGGTTAGAGTTACCTCAAGATATTTTGTTATTTGTGGCTATTGTAAAGGGTGATGTTTCACTAGTTTCTTTTTCAGCCCACTTATCATTTGTGTATGGGAGGACTACAGATTTTTTTGAGTTCATCTTGTATCATGGCACATTACTGAAGGTGTTTATCAGCTGTAGGTGTTCTCTGGTAGAATTTTTGGGGTCACTTATGTATATTATCGAATCATCTGCAAAGTGAAAGTTTGACTTCTTCCCTTTCAATCTGTATCCCCTTGATTCCCTTTGTTGTCTTATTGCTCTAGTCAGAACATCGAGTACTATTATAAATGGATATGGAGTGAACAAGCTTTCTCTTGTTCTTGATTTTAGTGGGATCTTGTTGAGTTTCTCTTCGTTTAGTTTGATGTTATCTGTTGACTTGCTGTATATTGCCTTTGTTATGTTTAGGTATGTTTCTTGTATGTCTGATCTCTCCAAGACCTTTATCATGAAAAGGTGTTGGATTTTGTCAAAGGCTTTTTCAGAACCTAATAAGATGATCATGTTTTTATTTCTTTCAGTTTATTTATTGGGTAGATTATATTGACAAAATTTTATATGTTGGAACATCTCTGTATCCCTGGGCTAAAGCCTACTTGATCATAGTGAGTGTTTTTTTTTTTTATGTGCTTTTGAACTTCATTTGCTGGTATTTTATTGAATATTTTCAAATCAATGTTCATGAAGGAGATTGATCTGTTATTCTTTTTTCTTGAATCTTTATGTGATTTGGTTATCAGGTAAGTGTAGCATCATAAAGCGTTTGGCAGTGTTCCTCTCTTTCTATTGTGTGGAACAACTTGAGGAGTATTGGCATTAGCTCCTCTTTCAAATTCTGCATGGAAACCATCTGGCCCTAGGGTGTTTTTGTTGTTGTAGTTATTGTTGTTGGGAGAATTCTGATGATGAGTTCTATTTCCTCAAGGGTTGTATATCTATGTAAATTGTTTATTTGGCCTTAATTTTGGTATGTGGTATCAAATCCAGAAAATTTCCCGTTTCTTTTAAATTTTCCAATTTTGTGAAGTACAGGTTTTCAAAGTATGATCTAACTGTTCTCTGGGTTTCCTCAGTGTCTGTTGTTATGTCCCTGTTTTCATTTCTGATCTTGTTAATTTGGGTATTCTCTCTGCCTTTTGTTTAATTTTGATAAGGGTTTATCTATCTTGTGGATTTTCTCAAAGTACCAAAACTTTATTTCATTGATTCTTTGTATTGTTTTTATTTGATTTCATCCTTCAAATTGATTATTTCCTGGAATCTACTCCTTTTGGGTGAGTCTGCTTCTTTTTGTTCTAGAGCTTTTTCAGATATGCTGTTAAGTCATTAGTGTGAGATTTCTTCATGTTCTTTATGTAGGCACTTAGCGCTATGAACTTCCGTCTTAGCACTGCTTTCATTATATCCTAAGTTTGGTTATGTTGTACTTCTATTTTCGTTTTCTAGGAAGTTTTTAATTTCTTTATTTCTTCCTTGACCCAGTGCTGATTCAATTGAGCATTGTTCAATTTCCATGAGCTTGTAGGTTTTCTGCAATTAATGTTGTTGAATTCTAAGTTTATGCCATGGTGATCTGATAAGATGCAGGAGGTTATTCGATTTTTTTAAATATCTGTTGTGGTTTTCTTTGTTACCGAGTATGTGGTCAATTTTTGAGAAGATTCCATGAGATGATGAGAAGGTATATTCTTTTGTTTTTTTTTAATTATTTATTAAAGATTTCTGCCTCCTCCTCGCCACCGCCTCCCATTTCCCTCCCCTTTCCCCGACCAAGTCCCTCTCCCTCGTAAGCCCAAAGAACAATCAGGGTTCCCTGCACTGTGGGAAGTCCAAGGACCGCCCACCTCCATCCAGGTCTAGTAAGGTGAGCATCCAAACTGCCTAGGCTCCCACAAAGCCAGTACAAGCAGTAGGATCAAAAACCCATTGCCATTGTTCTTGAGTTCTCAGTAGTCCTCAGTGTCTGCTATGTTCAGCGAGTCCGGTTTTATCCCATGATTTTTCAGACCCTGGCCAGCTGGCCTTGGTGAGTTCCCGATAGAACATCCCCATTGTCTCATTGTGTGGGTGCACCCCTTGCGGTCCTGAGTTCCTTGCTCGCGCTCTCTCTCCATCTGCTTCTGATTTGGACCTTGAGATTTCAGTCCGGTGCTCCAATGTATTCTTTTATGTTTGAATGAAATGTTCTATAGATATCTTTTAAGTCCATTAATCATGACATCCATTAATTCCTTTATTTCTCTGCTATGATTCTGTCTGGAAGACCTGTCCAATGGTGAGAGTAGGATATTGAAGTCTGCCACTATTAGTATGTGGGGTTTGATATGTGATTTAAACTTTAGTAATGTCTCTTTTGTAAATGTTTGTGCACTTGTATTTGGGGTATAGATGTTTAGAACTGAGACTTCATCTTGACAAATTTTCACTGTGAATATGAAATGTCCTTCTCCATCTCTTTCAATTTTAGTTTGAAATCTATTTTATTAGACATTAGGAAAGGTACACCAGTTTGCTTCTTAAGTCCATTTGATTGGAAAGTTTTTTCTTAACCCTTTATCCTGTGTTACAAGGAGCAGGGCTCGTTTATTCCTGCCACCCGGCTAGCTTGGCCCCTAAAATAACAACATAGAAACTATATTAATTTAAACACTGCCTGGCCCATTAGCTCTAACTTATTAGCTAATTCTTGCACATTAGTTTAACTCATTTCCATTAATCTGTGTATCACCACTTGACTGGCTTGCCAGCAAGTTTCTAACCAGCGACCCTCTCAGACAGAAGATCCATGGCATCTCTTCCTCTGCCCTTCTTCCCAGCATTCAGTTCTGTCTTCTCTGCCTATCTAAGTTCTGCTCTATCAGGCCCAAAGCAGTTTCTTTATTCATTAACCAATGAAAGCAACATATGAACAGAACAACCTCTACACCAATTCTGAGGTAATGGTTTGTCTTTGAAATTAAGATGTTTTCTTGCATGCAGCAAGTCATTCCCTGTTTTTCTATCCATTCAGTTAACATGTGTCTTTTTAAGGGTTGAGTTCACTGGTATTAAGAAATTATTAATGATCATTGATTGTTAATATGCTATTTTTGGTTTTATTGTTGGTGGTGGTATTGTGTGGCTTTCCTTTCTTCGGATTTCACTAGTGTGGGATTATCTATTGCCTGTATTTTCATGGGTGCTTTTGGGGTTGTTTGTAGTTTTCTTTCTGGTAGTTTCTGTAGGACTGGATTTTTTTTTTTTAAATCTGGTTTTGTCATGGAATATCTTGTTTTTTCGTCTATGGCAATTTAAAGCTTTGCTGGCTATAGTAGTCTGGGCTGGCATTTACAGTCTCTTAGTGTCTGCAGAATGTCTGTCCAGAACCTTCTGGCTTGTAGAGTTTCTGTTGAGAAATTGAGTGTAATTATGATATGCTTGCCTTTATATGCCTCCTAATCCTTTTCAAAATCCTTTTATGACAACTTAAAACCAACCTTCCAAACGCATTTCTATGGGAATCATTCTCACATTTTCATTCAACCACAGGTCCTTGGTTTTTAGAATAAATATTGTCATAACAAATGAAAAGTGTTCATTAAAACTCTGTATGTGTTTTATACGTACTTACATGTATTATAGGGCTTTAAAATATAGTTAGTAGTAGGACTGTATGTGACTTTTGCAGATATCATTATGGTTATTCTACCATGTTCCGTACACTTTTCTCCCATCTCTCTTCCTAATGAGAACACCTCCCTTTTCCTACTTTGCTAATCAGATCATTTGTACCACAACAACGTACCATTGCAATGGTCTCATTTCCTGGTTTCTGTAGTTACTTCATTATCATTATTTGTACTCACATCTAAAGACTAAGAGGTAGGAGACTCCCAAGAGAGAGAACATGTGACATATGTCTTTCTGAGGGTTGCATCACACAATATGATCCTTTCTAGTTCTATTTACTTGTAAATTACATAGTTTCATTTTTTTAACTGAATAGTATTCCACGGTGTATAGTCACATTTTTATTATCAACTCCTTGATTGAAAGACATTTCAGTTGCTTCCATTTGCTATTTTGAATAAAGAATTAATGTAAATATGTAAAGCTATAAAATTTCTCTTATGAGTTTGCTTTCAATGTATCCCTGAGGTTCTATTTCTATTCATTTAGTTCTAGGAAACCTTTGCTTTCTTGATTTCTTTTTTTATACTCATCATTTGGTAATGTTTAATCTCCAAAAATGCCATTTATTACAGTGTCTAATTGCACTTTTGCCAAATAAATCATTTCATTATCTTTGAATTCATAGCAATTTGTCCCAGGATGTAGTCTATTATAAAAGTTTCTATGTAATGCTGGAAAGAATATATATTCTTTGGTGTTTGGGTAAAATTATTTTGTAGGCATCTGTCAAGTCCATTTGATTTTTGTCAATTAAGTCTAATATGCTTATTTTTTTCCACATGATCTGTCACTTGGAGAAGGGAATTGAAACCACCTATTAATGGGTTAGTATTAATCTTTGTCTTTAAATTCAGTACTTGTATGTTTTTAATGAAATTGCATACCAAAGGGTTTGGTGCAAATATGTTCAGGACAGTAGTGTCTTTTTGATTACTGTGCCCTTAATTAGAATGAAGTTTCTTTATCTTTCCTGATTATAGTTTGAAGTCTATTTGTCAGATAAAAGGACAGCAACACCTACATGCTCCTACTCCCATTTGATTGTTATCCACCTTTTACTCTAAGGCAGTGCTATGTTTAAAGCAGTGGTAGACAGAAGATACATGGATTTTCCTTTCATTCCTTATAAAATTTAGGTTAAGTATAAAATTCTCTCTGAAATTTAGTAGTTGGGGAACATTAGAGCAATAATAAGTGTGATTCTTTTTGGTAAACTATAACTCCTTACTTTTTCTAAATTAAAAGTAGGACACTGCTATATTTTTCCCATAAATGACATATGTTCTATATTAGAAATTACTTTGTAAATTTTGTCACACAGAAACTGTAGATTTATGTCATTTAATAAGTAGCAGTAGTAACAGATGTTTTATAAATTTATGTGGACAGTTCACACCTATTAATATGGAAATCATGGTTCAGAGAGGTATGAAAGGAAAGAATTAAGACCAAAAAAATTGCATTGACATCTACAGATTCAGGCAAAATGCTCCTATTAATAGCAATAGTAATGACAAATATCCTCAAATGGGCTTACAAAAATAAAAATCAGTGATCAGTCTGCCTAGCCACCAAAACTGAAGATACTTCATATATAAATCACAGATTAAGAAAATCCTTAAAAGGTATACTTAAAATTACTTTAAATGAGGGAGAAAATTATGTTTAATAAGCTTGGTATCTCATGATAAAGATACCCAAGGCAAACCAAAGGTTATCATGGGAAACTCTATACTACTTAACACAAGCATATACACAAATCACAGAAGGCATAGAACAGGACAAATGAACTTTATTATTATTAAAATGTTTGAGCTACAGTTTCAATACAGTACCTTTATAAAGAGAACTATAATATAGAATAAAGTTATAGTGTCCCAAACTCTCAAATAATTTTACACCCAACTTGTTCATCTACATTTCAATTGAGTAGTTATGACTTGTGTATCCTAGAGTCAGCCTTCACAAAAATTTTTGAAAATGCTGTGACAATAAGTTTTAAGCTTGTTTCCTTTATAGTTACATTTTCCAAAGGCATGTGATGTTTAGAAACATTGCGTGCTAACTTGCTGAAATTAGCCCTTGGATTAAGTGTCTATTCAATTTTGTTCCTCAGTTTTGTATGTGTTGCCCATTTTCTGTTCTTTCCTATTTTGAGTCCTTTATGTTTTAAATACAATTGCCATGAAATGTATGCTTTACAAAGATTTTTTCTCTATATCAATTACATTTCCTTATTAAGTGCTTTTGCAATGCAAAATTACTGTCTGAAATCCACATCTTAAATGAATCAAACAATTGGTGTTGTATGACCCATTGTTTAACTGGAGTCAGTGATTTGATCTCGTATTTTTAAGTTTTAGTTTTCCATTCTACAATAGGCACCATCTCTTGAATATGTTTTTGTGTGAGGGATATATATGTTTTTATTATATGGGTGTTCAAATATTCCATTTGTGCATAGATGTATTTTAAAAACACCAAAACACAACTTTATGTCTACTGAATAGGCATCTCACTGTGTCAAAGTCCCAACTGACTGAATATATGTGAAATAAGTTCCTGAAATTTTATTACTTATATCTTTTATTCTGAAAAAAGTCATGTGGATGACTTTTGGACTTATTTGAGTTATTCTGTCAGCATAAACACAGAATCTAACTAATATTTGAATGAGAATGAATGACAGGAAAAAAACTACAAAAAAGTCTTCGGACTAATGTACATAGTATATCAAAAAAACATATTTAATACATGAAGTCATCAAAGAGCAGTGGCACTTCTGCATACTATTCATAATATTTAATTTGCCAGTCTTTGGAATTTTAAAATGCCATTGTACAGTATATTATTAAGACCTTGATTTTATTTGAATAACTAATAAACATCTTGTTCCTGAAATGTTTAATAGTTCTCACTGTATGGGTCTACTTGATACATTTTTTGCTAATTATTTGATATTTCTAATACTATCATTTGATTTCTACAGTCTCAATCTTTTTGTTTTGCTTTTTGAGACAGGGTTTACCACTATAGCTCTGGCTATCATGGAATTCAAGTTGTAGACCGGTGTTCCAAACTCAGAGATCTGCCTGTCTCAGGAGTACTGGGATTAAAGGCCTGTGCCATCATTCAACCTGTCTCAACCTCTACTTCACTTTATCCCTTGGACTATCCCTTAAGTTCAAGACCCTTGTTCCTTTTCAGCTTTTGTTATACTCATTTAGGAAAATCTCATCTTTGATTAAATTCATACCCTGAACCTGTATTCAAGGACAGCACTTAGGCAGAACTTAAACATTCAGTTCACTATTTTGTGAAGTACTATAAATTTTTAGAGGGGACCTATATGAAAAAAAATTGATCACTGTGGATTATTCTTGCCATGGTCTTTCCAAGTTTTTGTCTTTAAGGTTTCTGTCTGCTGCAATGTAGCAATTCGTTCCTAAATGGCCTTCAAACACGTTGTACTATCTGACCATAGGCCCAGAATTAATGGGAGTCAGCAACTTTCTGAGACTTTAAGACAAAATAAATCTTTCCTCCTTTAGGATGATGATATTCTAAGGCATTTGCCATGTAAATATAAAAGTTGACATAATATCAACAAAAATGTAACATGGTCTATCAAACTAAAAAAATCTAGACTGAAAATTTGCCTTTCACAGTATTAGTTTTTATGAGCTACTTGTTTTCCTCTTTAAAACTATCCTATTAATATGCAAGATTCCTCATTCAGAAATATTTCTTTCCTTTCTACAATGTTTCTTCCTTTAATAAGTCCCATTACCACAGTTTCCTTGTCAATCTTTGAATTTTTTATTCATTTGATATATGAACCATAGTTCGCCCTCCCTCCCCTTCTCCTGCTCACTCCCCTAACCCACCTCCATCCCCTCCTCAAAAAGGGTAAGGCCTCTGAGTCAACAAAGCCTGGCATATTAAACAAAAGCAGAACCAAGCTCCTCCCCCCACCATCAAGGCTAAGCAAGGTATCTACCATAGGGAATGGACCAGGGATAGATCCTGGTCCTTGTCAATCTTAAAAGCAAAACAAAAACTTGTTAATAAATGACCCATTAAAGACTTATTTCTCTTGTCCACTTAAAAGACAAATTTTAGGAGTTATCTTCTGAATGGATGAGATAATGCAAGACAGTATATGCACATATAATTTTGAAACAAGAAGTTTTAGACAACTAAACATACAAGGACTTTTACCTGAATGAATTGCTCTCAACTTTCTTTTAAAATCTTCTCTTCCATTTGAGTGGATATTATTTCTCATTTCATCCAGCCAACTAGTTCATTCTGATCCAGGTCATGTGTACAGCTAAACCTTAATCTTAACTCATCGTTAGTGACTCACTCAGGAATTACTGTATCAGTCTACTGTCTGCATCAGATCAAGATTTTCCTTTTTGTTCTCTGTTTATGGCAAACTAAACATTATCAGCATGTCTCAGGGTTCTTAATTCCTATATTGAATTCTTTATTCTGCCCATTTTGCAATGCCGTAAAAACAAAGGAAACAATTATTTTATCTTGAAATAATTCTCAAGGACATATCCATGAAGGCACCAGCCTTTGGAGAACAGATATCACCTTAACATATATATGTGTGTGTGAGAGACAAATAAAAGCCTTTGTAAAAAAATCTAATTCTTCTATTAAAAATTTTATCAAGTGAAAGAAATAATTAACTATGAGAAACATCTTTAACTTTCAGCAATATTTCTACACTGTATATAGGTAGGAATGGAAAATAGGATTAGGAAGTATAAAGGAAAATGTATAGCTAGTACTAAAAAATTAATTTATAATAATTACTTTATAATTAGTTTATATTAATTGCTAAGTTACACTTCCTTAGCCATATAGGTTAAGTAATAAAAAATTATGGACACTGATGAGAAGAAAAATAATTTATTATATATGCAATAAACTATTATAAAGTATCTCCAAACACTAATGTGAAAATATGAGATCTCTGAGTGCTTTTCAAAGTTGTTACGCACAGTTCCATAGTCCAGAGGGCGAATTTCTTCTCTCATAGTTCCACAGTACTTGAAAGGCAGAGAATTCAGAAGGAACCTAAAACACCATAAAATTCCATTAAAAATAATTCATTAACTTTAAAAAGCCCAAATACTTATATGGAGAAAATTAGTGAATCATGTCAATACAACAAAATAACTGCTACTTATAATATTTAAATTGTATATATCAAATGACTATAATCTCAGTTTTGGAAAGCTTTTACTATTAGGGTGACAAGAGAATTTCGAGTAGTTTTACACAATTATATTAGCACCATTTCCCACAAAATGTTGAGGATTTTTATTTTACCACTAAAATAACATTGTATGCCTTATTAAGTTGGTATACAATGGTCAATCACTTTAACAAAGTATCATCTAAACTTCTCAGTGGTCCTTTCTATTACTAAGGGAACCATTCAAAATATATTACTGGACGTTATTCCAAGTGATTTTTATTTATTAGCTCTATAATAAAGAGTCTAGAAATATTTATACATAGAAACTCTTCCATGGTGGTTCTCTCTACATTAGTAATACACTAGAATCAAACTCTAAGATAGAAAGCAGGTAATTCATTATTACCTAATTCAGGATTAAAATGTGCAGGAAAATTTGAGACCGATTGTTCAGAGATTGTATCTGAAGTCTAGTATGTCTTATCTGTTATTCTTTTCAAATTTATATATATGTATGTCAAAATTTGAACACACATATATAAATTTTGTTTTTGAATTTTTCACTTTTGTTTTGAAAAGACCAAGAATAAGGAAAATCCTTCCAATTGTCGAAGACATTTCAGTTAGACTTTCAATGTGATATGTTACTCTACTGTTGAGAATTTTGTAGAAATCTTATTAGTTTTCAATATATTTATTACTAAAGAAAAAAAATCCTTTCCCAGTCAAATTTTAGAACATATTATTTAGAACTGTGCTAGATAGTTTTAACTGTCAACTTGACACAACACCGAATAACCTGGGAAGACAGTCATAATAAATACTATCTAGGCTATGTTGGCCTGAGGGCATAAGGTGGTCTTGATAGATGTTAAGACTCAGCCAATTTTGGGTAGCACTGTTCCTTAGGAAAGGGACCCTGAGAGGAAGACCTTGCTCAGACTAATCAAGAAAGGATCTATGGGTTTATTCTCTTTCTGATCGACTGTGGATATTATACTTTAAATTCATGCTGTGCCTTCCCCACAACAATGAGCTGGAACTTGGAATTATAACACAAATAAATCCCTTCATCCCTAAGTTTTTTGTCAGCGTATTTGTCATAGCAACAAAATGAAACTAGAAAAACACCTAAATGGGATATACCATGAAACAGAAAGTATGTTCCTGAAGTAGACTGAGGAAATTCACATATAGAAGAAATACTACCAGATTCTGTAGTAAAGCATATGTATACAGTAAGGGACCTGATTCACTAACTTTCCTTGAACAAAACTCCTTGATTATATGATAATGTAGAAAATTAAACAGTCAATCTAAAATACATGTAAAATATTTGTTCAAGCTACAAAACTTATTTGAGAAATATTTCACTTGATTATAAAAAGTATTGCTTACTCTAGATAGATGGTAGACAAAGCATTTCTAGAAAACAAAATGAAACAAAACCACTGCCCCAAAAAGGATACAACAAGAAAGGATACACTTGTATGACAGTATTACAGCAGTATTTACGCAGGAATGCTTCTAAGGAAGAACAGCAGAATGTAGTTTATTTTCTTTGCTGATAGGTAGCAGTAGATTTATAAATGATTTACTGAAATACAGACTAAAATTCTTTTTCTGCACAGTATTTAAGACATCTGACTGTCTTGAAAGTAAGCTTAAATACTCGAAGAAACTCACAGAGATTATAAAGTATGCAAATCTTCCTATTTTGATACCCCCCCCCCAGCAATTTTGAGCGATTATTTTTACATGTTCTTTCAGGTTCTAAGAGTACAATAACTAAAAGTAAAATATCTCTAGCTCACACCCCAAAAAATCCTGAATGGATTATTTCCACTTGTTTCGCAAAGTAACATAATTTAAAAATCTCTAACTCTACCCTTTGAAATCATTTACTCACTTACATAAGTAGTAACTGTGTTGCAAAAGATTATGTTGCAAAAGATTATGCCACAAAATCATGTTTGAAAAAACTGATGATCATTCTAAATACTCAGCACTAAAGCATTTTAGTAACTGTTTTCCTTCGGTTTTCAGTGAGGTCCCTAGAGCAATCACCTCACTGTCATTCACGAACTCAATGACTGTACAACTGGAACAGTGCCAGTAAGAATACCCAATTAGTCCTGGCTTCCCAGATACTGTCACTTTCGGTATTGCAATTAGTAAATGCTGAGAAATTCCTTAACCATAGGACAAATGGGACTATCTGTCACCCACCTCAGAACTACTGACACAGAAAATCTTGGAGGGAAGGACCAGCAACCTGTTTTTATCAAGCTCTCCAAGTCATTACAACAATGATTAGAAATTAAAAACATCATGCAAGGAATATATACAAAGTAAAAACCAATACATTCCATTCAGAAAATTTTCTCTAAAAGTTACATACAAACTGATTTTATTCTAGTGACAATTTTGAAGCTAATGAGAATCGACTATATACACAGAAATTTTATTAAAAAATTATAATATATGTCTAAATAGTAGTAATCCACAAGACTTTTATGCTTCCTTTCTTTTACTCCAAGTAACCATCATATCTTTCACTGTTTTCTCCAAACTTACCTTTATCCATTCCTATCATTTTCGTTTTCCTTCTTTAGCGTCTTGTTTTGGTCTAGCAGATCGAGCAAACTGCTAATGCATTAAAATTAAGGGCCCCATCGTGAACATGAAAGTGCTATTTTTATCAAGATCTAATATATAAAAATATATACTATACAGTCCTAATATCTAACACAGAATAGAAAATAGCATTAAAATTTTTCCTAAATCTTGCACAATGTTCACAATTTGAAAAAAAAGTAAAAAAAAGTATCTGCTCTTCTTTATAACTGTCACATTTCTTAACTGTACCCTCACTAATTTAAAACTTGATTTTACTACACTACAGCTGTGCAATGATAGATGTATTTTGGTCATTGAAATTCCAAAGTAGAAATGTAAATTACAATAACTCTATACTGAATCCCTTTAGTGACTCCAAGTATATTTCTAGATAGTATGTTTTGACCTTAACATAAAATAATTTAGAGCTGAATAAATGTATAAACTTGGCTGAACTTTCCCTTAAATTGCTAAAGTTAAATATTTCCCAATAATGATTAAGAAAACTTGTTACCTGACTGAGCTAATGCATGTTGATCTGTAAGTAACAACTCAACCTTGAATAACAACTGTTGATATTATTATAAATAACAACTTGAAATTATTTATACCCCACTTATAAAAAGCCCCAGGGTTTTAGAAGGGATTGATTTAAAGGATACAACCACCATGGGTTTTCCAAAAAGAACATAGCCATTAGCTTCTTTTAAGGCTTTAGCAGCGGCTTTTTCATTTGGAAGTCCAATAAAAGCTTGTCCTTTCATGCGTCCTTCTTTCATCAAGCGAATGTCAAACCTAGAAGTAAAAGAAAAAAACCAAATAGTAATTAAAATCATGAGTCAAAGGTCTTAACTATTCAAAAATCTACTATTTCAATGTAACAACAGAGCTATTAGTAAAATATTTGAATTAGATATTCCAAAATTATATTCCTTTGTATTGTTCTTATCAAGCAACAATTGTGCTATGCTCAATGTTTTAAAATTATATCACTAGCATGGATAAAAGCAAACTCTTAATTACTTGTTCTACTATGATCCAGGGTTCTAGTATAGTTATACTAACAACAAAGCAAGCTAAAAATTTTTAATTCATCTTTTTATACACATCTTTCAATGAGTTCAATAATATATACTCAAGTGATTAAAAAAAGAATAAAAGGCTAAAAACTAATTTAATTAAGTAATTGGTTTACAATATTGGATTTACATTATTATGAACATTTACAAACTTTTACAGTAGATAGAAGATTTGCTAGATACTCAAAGCTATCATTTTATTAATGGTACATGGACAAAGAATGACTCTTCCAAGCATAGGGATAATGTTACACATTATTCCTAGTATACTCTCCCAGTGTCTTATTATTCTACAGCATAATTATATAAACATTTGGACATAAAACTATTTCAAAAAGCTATTTATAAAAATGAGATTGCAAACTACAACAAAAACATGATCCAGTATTATAAACTCAAAAAACAAACAAAAGAAAAAAAAAACCATACAGTATCAACTGGCAGGCCTCGTAAGAGTACAGCTAGAAACGTGTTTATTTTGCGTGCACAAGAGCCCAACTTCAATCTCATAAACTCTCATTAAAACAAACAAATAAGCAAAGAAACAAGAGAAAAGACTGGGCATAGTGATGTAATGCTTATAATTGCAGAAACAGGGAGGTAGAAACATATGGCCCCTGATTTACTGGTCAGCCAGACTACCCATTTTCACAACTTGGTAAGTATCAGGCCAATAAAAATACTTGTCTCAAGGACAAACACATAAAGAGGAGGGTGTGTAAAAACACATACAGGTGCACACACACAAACAGGTGTAACCATCCACCTGCATTTTTCTGCAGTGAAATTTTTTTCAACATTACTTCTCTCAGAAGAAATAGTCATGGGGGGATCTACAGCTTTTCCTAAATCCATATTTTCTTTTACTTCAAATTATAATTATAGGCAAGATAATACTGGAAATACAATCTTTATAATATATATATCTTATATGTACTTATACATATGAACATAAAATATAACCAAATGACATACAGGGCAGGTAAGATTTTAAAAGTATTGATTTCACTTAGAAATAAGATAAAATTAAATAGCTAAAACCAATTTTAGAAATGCAAATCCAGAGCTCTGACCAAACTAGAAAACATATTTTTGGAGATGGGCCAATAAAATCATTGAACCAAGATCTCCACATAGTTCTCAGGCAACATAAAAATAAATAAATTTAAAAAAAGGAAGCTGAGGGGGCTGGAGAGATGGCTCAGAGGTTAAGAGCACTGACTGTTCTTCCAGAGGTCCTGAGTTCAATTCCCAGCAACCAATTGGTAGCTCATAACCATCTGTAATGAGGTCTGGTGCCCTCTTTATGTCCAGCAAGCATACAAACAGACAGAACACTGTATACATAATAAATAAATTTAAAAAAAAAGGAAGCTGAGTAACAATACTTTAGTGTCAAAGGGTTTCAGACAAAACCTGTACATACAGGTTATTTAGCAGAATATAACAATAAACATTTCTTTACATATAGTCAATACAAGCTTTCATACTAGGAAAAATTGAAGAGTTGGAGGAAATATCTGATTTAAAATTTTAAAAATTTTTATTTGCTCATTTACATAGAAATATATCTATTCCTGTTCTAGACGAATAAAAGGACATTTACACAGGAGAACAAGTTAATCACCATGTTACAAGCGTAACAAAACATGGTGAATTTGTAACAGATAAAACACAATTTGCAATTATGTCTGCCACTTACATTATCCGCTGTGTTTCTGAAGAAAAGTCAACGTATCTTCCAAAGATAAATTTAAGGTCCTAGAATTTGAAATTAATAATAATAAAAAAGGGTAAGAAGAACATAGACAAGTAAGAAAACCAGGGGGCAAAAGCAAAACAACAAAATCAAATTGCAAATTTCACCTTACCTTTTCTTGAACTTGTCTAGCTAAATTCTTTACATAAATTCGGCAGTTTGGTTCACCAGGTTCGTAACTTCTGAAAACTGAAAGGGTTTCCATTTCTTTTTAAGAACAAAGCAAAATAAAGATATAAAATTAAAATACCTTTAGCAATTTTAAAAACAACATTCAATTGTAATTGCTAAAAAGGCAAAAAACAAGCTTTATGAAAATGTTAACAGATAGTAATAATATTTCACAAATTTATATTAAAATCTAAAATGAATTATATTATTTAAAAAATTGAACCTTTGCTTAAAATTTCTCAACTATATAGAATAAAAATTTGATCTACAATCCATTTGAAGAGTTCTACCAAAATAAAAGAGAAGCCATTTTACTAAAACTCCTAAACATGTGATGAAAACCATTTATTAACTATTCTGCTTAAAATGCATTTCCCAAATCATTAGTCACTGTCATGTTCAAATGTAGGAATAATGGATTTAAAATTTATAGCCAAAAATTTCAGACAAAGGTCTCCAAACCTTTTTATGGTTCCTCATATTTATCTGCTTTGGAAAACTAGATTTTATATTCAAAGATATTAATTGAAGGCACATTCCTTATTATTGTGTAGAAAGGTATTAAAGAAATACTAAAATAAAAAAAATCATAGTATGTTGGTTTGAATAGGGGCTAGGAGCTCCTATGTTTGAACACAAAGTCACCAGTTGGCAGAATTGTTTAGAAAGAATTAGAAGGTGTGGCCTTGGAGGAGGAACAGGCTTTGTGATTTCTAAAGACTTGCGTTATTCCTATTGTGTTCTTTCTTCCTACAGCTTTGGATACAGTTGCCTCTACCATGTCTTTGTTCTGCAATCATGAAGTCTAAAGCTCTGAAAACAATAACCCAGTTAAATGCTTCTTTTGTAGTTTCCTTAGTCCTGGTTTTTATAACATAGAAAATGGTTAAAATATATGAAAACAATTTTAAGAATAATGTTGCTATATAAAATCCTAAATTCAGATTTCTAATCACTGAATTTAATAATGACCTTGTATCTACTTTAGATATTCTATGATAATGATTTGTCAACTCTTTTATATACACAATATGTAACTTCAACTCTTGTGGGACTTACTGATTACCAAATATTTACTGCAAACACTGTATGGTAAGGAACTTCCCCAGTATGAGGTGAGGTGAGTTTTTTAAAAATGTCATTAAACTAATTCTAGAAAGATACTAAAGTGTCTATCTTAATGTAAATGACCTGCAGAGTTCTAATTTCAGTAAGACATGAGATACAAAATATGAGATGGATTATGAGTTGGTTTATGTCATTATATTACCTTCTCTAGAAATTCGGCCCTTTTCCAACTCCTTTCGAGAAATACATTCTGAAGGCATTTCATCAGAATCGTCTTTAACCTCTTCTGTGATGTTTAAATTAGGTTTGGGGAAGATTTTTCCAAATCCTGTATTTGAGTCATCAAGTTCAGTGTCTGGTGAATCTAAGAGTTCAACATTAATATCAGTCATAAAAATAAAACCAAAAGAAAACAATCCAACCAAAAATCCCTTCATATTTCAAAACATATTTTAGGTTTCTTTTCCTGTTTTCTAGTTACAATTTACAAAAGTATCATTTGGTAATTTAATGTTTCTCAGTATTTCAGAAAGAAGCAGGGTAATCTTTCCTATAAATATTCAAAGAAGAGTGTTTTAGGGTTTTGTGGGCCAAGGCAAGACTTTGGTTTTGACCCTTCAGTTCTGTTATATGAAGGCAGATATGGACAACAGCTAAAGAATCAAATGCTTGATTTGCAGTGCTTCTTAGGGAAAAAAGAGGAAAGAAAATGAATCTTTAGCATATTCTGTTTGATGTACCAAATGGGAATCTGATGAAAATGCTCAACATTAGATAAGAGTGTGTATATTGGTATGTAGCAATTGATTGTTTATCCTACTCACTCTAATAGTAGTAACTATAAGTTAAGCTAAATGTGCAATTAGTTAAATTATAAAACTGATAATATTCTAGCCAAATACAGTGACTCACAATAATCTAAAATGGTTATAAGAATTTCAGAAAGGAACATCAAAATGCTGTTAAACAGCTTCATTCCTTTCAACATAAATTAAAAGATTTGTGTCAACATGTTAGTCTGGAAAAAAAAATACAAAAGATACATTTGGGGATACAAACATTCCATTAACCTCCCTACCCCTCGATAATCAGCAAAACTCTAAATTTCATGGAGATGTTATCACTTGCAAAAAATTAATAAGAAGAGCCAGGAATTAATAAACACAGCCTTGATGTTTAGCACTTGGGAAAGGAGAACTCCATGGGTTTTAACCTGCTTTGGTATGCACAGAGAATCCTATCTCAAAATACCAGAAAATAAAAAGCAACGTTAACAATCTTTCCACTTAGCTTAAGTTTTATGAAGAGTTAAAAATGTTAGTCCATGATATTGAGACTCACCTAACCATATATATGTTAATGTTTGATAATTTTTTTTACATTTTGGATGAAGTCTAATTTATTCCACATTGTCCTCCAACCATTAGCCAAGGACGTCCCCAAACTTCTGAGTCTCCTGCCTCCATTTCACAAACACTGGAATTACAAGCTATATTACCATGCTCAGTTTATAAGTACTGGGGACTAAACACAGAGTTCCATGCATGTTCTCTATCAAATGAGCTACAATCTCAGTCTGCAACTGCACACTTTAAGTAAAGCTGACAAACACTACTATAAAATTTTATTTTAACATTAAAAAAGGTTGAAAAGTATATGAAATAACTATTTCTCTTACCAGATTTCTTTTCCTCATTACTCTGCTCCTTCTCCAAATCTTTCTTAAATGCCGCTGGCATGTTGTTAGATATATTAAATTCAATTTTTTTATTACCTACAGGTTGTGGTTGGTCAAATACATCTGATGGTAACAGCACAGGATGCAAACTGGTATTTAAATAAAAAAAAAATCACAACATATGATTATAATTTAAAACAAAATTCTAAGACCATTAATTCAGATATTCTTTAAAAAGCTCATGATGACAAATAAAACATTCCATACATTTTAGGGACTACACAAACTGACTAGAGTTAATAGTCCAATAAAGCTCAATAGTTGGCAATGATACTATTAAACACCTAATTTATAGATGAGGAAACTAAAATTAAAAGATGTTCAAAGTTTAAAGTCATTTGGTAAATGAAAAAGTTAGGACTTAACCATTCACTTTAAACAGCAGATTTTTTTTTGTTTTACATGTATTTTGCATGTGTGATAGGGAATATTTTTACATCAGAAGACAAACTGAGTTATTTTCTTCCACCATATGGATATTTAGGATCAAACCCTAATTATCATCACTAGCCACAGGAACCTTTACCCAGGGAACTACTTTGCCAATTTAAGACAGGCTTAAGCTTGGTTTATATAGTAGAGAATTACTTTGACTTCTAATCATTCTGCGCCCTTCTCCCAAGTGCCAGGATTACAGCTATATACCTCATCATCTGGCAGTGCTTTTAATGCAGTATATATTGTACATTGTGTAACCAGTGATGTGGTATGCAACTCAACAGTCAGCAGCTACATGCAATTAGTGGATTTCTGTAAAGAAAAATGTCTAACTGCTCAGTAACATTTTTATACAGATTGTATGATGAAATACTTGAGTATAATGGATTAAATAATTATCATTATTGGCCCTAATTTGCTCATTTTTTACTGTATAAAACAGCTACCAGAAAATGTGGCTTACAGTGTTTTTGCTATTTCGCAATGCTATAAGAGTTAAAAGCAAAGAAATGCCCTATCAACACAGGAAAAGGTTAAGATGTCATAATTTATACATAAGATTATTTCTATTAAAATGTAACTTGCAGAAGAGTGAAATGAAGTTAGAACTGCAATCACTAATAAGAAGTAGTAAATATGCCTGATAAGAGAAAAGATGTTAATCTGAAATAAATACTGAGTATTATCAAATGCTGGTAAACAAATGAATTTTAAAAACTCTGTGAGTTTGACAAACAAAACTCAGTAACCAACCGTGTGCTACCATGATCAGTTTTTTTTAATACAAGTTTTTAGAAAACTTGATTGTTGTGAAATTTCATACTATGTAGTATATGCTTATACTTTCACCTGTTTACTAGAAAAAAGCCTAGTCTTTAGCCACACCCACCTTTTGATATAACTTGTTATATGCGTGTCTATTTTAACTGCAAGTTTCATAAATTTCTGAGAGAGCTGTTTTTAATATCTCCTTTGTGATAGATACCAAAATACCCAAATAAGATCCATACTAAACATGAACTGCCCAGAGTTGTAACAGAAGAGAAGTTGTATATGATACCAGTGATCAATTGACAAACTGTCAGACTGAAGAATAACCTGAGTTAAGTGAATACACAAAGCACATACAAACAACCTTCATTTCATAAGTATACATAAAGCTACCTATGTGAAGTTGATGAAGGTATATTCAACATGTCCTTTAATTTTCGCTTTTTTCTCACTTGGCGTGGCTTTGTGGCTTTGGGTCTTTTGGGCTGAAAATTTGCTAGCTCCATTAGTTTGTTCATTCTGTTAAGAAAACGAGGAGGCAAATAAGAGTTGGTATTCTAGAATATAGTTTTTATCTTTAATAAGAAATATATTTAAAACTAATTAGGTTAACTTTAAATCAGTACACACATAATCGATTTGACAAAAATTCACATCTTAAATTAACCTGTACCATTTAAATCTTATTTTTAAAATATTGGCCAGATTTTACATTACCAATTTAAAAACTTTCATTATGAATATCAGATATTTAAATAAAATGCCATAAAACTTATAAATATACAAATATATTGTATTATTTGTGTCTTTTATTTTAATTTACCAACAGAACATAGCCAGGTATATATATAGCAAATTCCTAGCAGCTAGGGGCTTTTTCTAGAAGTCTCCAAACCAAACACAATAAAAATGTTATTAAAAATACAAACATTTAGCCAGGCAGCGGTGGCACACGCCTTTAATCCCAGCACTGGGGAGACAGAGGCAGGAGGATCTCTGTGAGTTCGAGACCAGCCTGGTCTACAAGAGCTAGTTTCAGGACAGGCTCCCAAACTAGAGAAATCCTGTCTTGAAACCCCCCTCCCCCAAAAAATCAAACATTTAAATATTTAAACTACACATCAATATCAAAATTATAGACCAAAAATACACTAACTTTCTAAAGCAAGACCAGCACATAATAAGACATTAATAAATATTTGACAACTAAATATATTTCTTAAAAAGTATTTTGTTCCAAGAAAGTAATAAAAACGTAGCACAAATTCTATTTGGTTTTAATAAATAAATCCTGACTAACCTGTAGTCAGATATTAGGGTATGAAAGCTGAAGGAGCAGAGAAACAGTGCAGCCAGCCACCAAAGAGACCTTTTAGCTCTGTCAGCCATATAACTCTGGTCTCCACCTCCCTAGTGATGGGATTAAATGGCGTGGGATTCCCAAGTGCTGGGATCACCTTTGTGTGAGTTGTTTCTCTTCAGAGTCAATCTCATTTAGTGCACGGTAGCCTTGAACTAAACAAGAGCCCTCTACCTCTGTCTTGAGTCCTGGGATTAAAGGTGTGTACCACTACTCCTTGGCCTCTAGTGGCTTAGTTCTGCACTCTGATCACCAGGCATGCTTTATTTATTAAAATTAAATAAAAACATGCATTAGAAACTGGTTTTGTTCTCTTTTAAGATTCAAGATTAATTTTGGGCAGAATTTCATACATTCTAAATATAAACTTATAAAAATTAAATCGAGTTTGGTCTAGAATATGACAGCATTTCTAATTAGAATCACTACAATTACTTTTTAAAGTATTTCTAAATAGCACAAGTTTACTAAATTTTTTTAAGTTATCTAAGGGAATCGTTAATAAAATTAATATTTTATACTACTCTTCAGTTTGCACATACTAACCTTTGTATCCAATTTGGAATTCTCTGTATTCCAGTGTTTGTACATATTCTGCCAAACAGAGCACTGCTAGCTCTTAGTGAGACAGATTACTATGAAGAACTACCTGCTTTGCTAAATATCTCTCTTCCACTATATTCTATCTATTCTTACTTGGTAGTATGAGTCCCACCTGCAATTTAATTTTTCCATGGAGAGGAAAAATCACTACTTAGATGGGCAATGGCTTAGTAAAATTGTTACATATTTTCAAAATCTCTGTTTGAGGCCTGACTCATATTAATACTTCCTTTTAGATCTGACTTCTTGAGTAGTTAGTTAAGATTCACATAACTTACTCATTGAAGGTGGGTGTTGGTCCAAGGATCAAATCAAGCTAGTTATCTGCTCTTGCATATACATAAAGTTTTGCTGAAACACAGCCACTTCTATTCATCAACTATAAACATGGCTGCTTTCCTGACAGGACAGTAGAACTGAGTTATAGTTGTGACATGTGACCAACACCATGCCTCACTCACAAAGAAAAAAGCATTTATTCTTTTGGACTTATTAAGAAAATGTTAAATTATATGCTAGGAAATTGTTAAGAAATTCACAATTTTTTTTTTTACAGAATCTTTAAATAAACATGTAGAATCTCAAGCTAACCAATGAAGGGAGTTATTTATTGGCAGTACTAACATGTAAGTTCTGTGGAGAACGTGTAAGATTCCTCTAGAAATCATTCTGAAGACAAGAGTACAGGGCACGCAGCTGTTTAAAATGTGAAGCCAATTAATGCTTATTATCTAAGAAGATATCTTCTGTCACGGCAAACACTAAATTAGTGAATAAAATACTACATCAACAGAAGTGTGATTTATTGTCCTGAAAGACGCAGCTTAAAACATTTGAACATGAAATATTTCCCAATATGGTAGAACCCGAGGACCCTTGGGTTACTTAGAATATACTCTGAAACAGGCTGTGGGATCATGATTTCTTCATTTCTCTTTTGTTTTTATAGTTCTAAACTGAGTACTACTGTGCTGTCTTGTGTTTAGCTATGATGGACTGTTTAATCACAGAGCTAAAGAAATGGGAACTTGGCTGGTCATGGACTGTACCCTCCCAAACTGTAAGCCAAAATAAATTTTGTTTTTGGATGTTAACCCCAAGGTACTTCAGTATAATGCTGATACGTTGAATAGCAACTGGCTACTTTATATGTCATTTGGGATCTTATGTGTCAAGTGATTAAAATTTTTCAGCATTGTTTATACTCATATCTATGAAATACCTTATTAACAAGCCCTTGTAAAGAAAAATTATGAGTTAGAAAAATAATTCAATTTTTTTTAAAGAAAAAGTAATTTTAGAGCTACTAAAATTTTAACAAGCAAAATAATAAATATGGAACCATAATGAGGCTCCATTGAACTCTGTAATTCTAAAAAAAAAAAAATCTAAAAAATTATTCTTTATCCAAACTTTTTCCAAAGACCCTAGTATTCACTGAACTACTATATATATGTTCACGATCTTGGGGAGGTTTGGGATACAATTCAATGCATTCTAATTTTGAATAAGTATATGTGAATGAAATATAGGAAGAGCATGTCTTTCTTTTCCACATTCTTATTCTTAGAGCAAATAAATATGTCACATCACAAACCTCTGCCGGTCCTCCTCATCACTGCTTTCATATTCTGATTCTTTACTAGATAAATCTTCATCCTCGTCTGGCAAGGGAGGTTCCTCAGGTGGTTGAGGCGATGTAGGTGGAAGGGGTGCATGCAATGGTATATAGTCCTCATACTATTTAAAAGAACAAAACAGATACTACGTAAACTAATGATATTTACACAACAAACTATTTTGTATAACTTTTTAACCGTCATCAACAGAATCTCATTCAACATAAATTCTTGAGTCTCTCTTCTTTGATACATTCAACATACATTCAGGGAATATCTGTGGTAGCAGACTGCTAGATGGTAACGGTTATGTTTTTTTTTTTTGTTTTTTTTTATTCCCTAGCCATCAAAAACTTGGAAAAATACCTTATAGTTCACCATGTAAATTACCCCATGGAATAAGAGCATAAGAACTTGATGTGTAATCCTTCCTTTGTTTCTGACCTACAGTATGTCCTAACCAGCATGGACAGGCACATAATAAAGACAACCTGGGTCTTGTGAATGACTCAAACACCCCTCCTTCCCTGTTATTTGAAATGGAATAGCTATGACAAGACATAACTTACTGTAATAGTATCTAAACAACGAGTACATGTTGGTATTACAATAGTTAGGGGAAGTTAATAGTTCATGGAATAGTAGCCTGATGTGGGAGTGTCATATATCAATCTGTTGGATTCATTGGTTAAGCAATAAAGAAACTGCTTGGCCCTCACAGGTTAAAACATGGATGAGAGGAGTAAACAGAACAGAATGCTGGGAGGAAGAGGAAGTGAGCTCAGACTCGACAGCTCTGCTCTCTGGAGCAGAGACGCCATGCTCCTGGGCAGACACACGCGATGAAGCTCCGACCCAGGATGGACGTAGGCTAGAATCTCCCTGGTAAGCCACCTCGTGGGCTACAGCAGATTATTAGAAATGGGCTAGTCCAGGTGCGAGAGTTAGCCTAGAAGAGGCTAGATAGAAATGGGCCAAGCAGTGTTTAAATGAATACAGTTTGTATGGTGTTATTTCGGGGCATAAGCTAGCCAGGCGGCCGGGGTGCTGGGGACGCAGCCCCACCGCTCCTATTACAACAGTAGCCAACTACAAAAAAACTCAGGTTTACCTCTATGTTAAAAGAAAAATAATTTTGCATTAGTATTACTGATAAATACACAGTATCACAGTGAAAAAACCTCAAGAACAGACACCCTACTATGTAAATTATTGAACAACTTTTAGCAACTTTACTTATCCTTTCCAAATGAAGCTACCTGCATTTGGATCAAAACCACAGCAATAAATTTTTAGATAATTCAGTTAAATACAATTATCTTATATTTATACTTACAGATTAATATATCATTTGTGATTCTTGGGATTAAAGAACAAAAAACTGGAAGATATTACAAAATTGATAAAATTTACCTCTCAGGAAAGAAAACCATGGTTCCTAAAATTTCTAAGAATTTCTTACCATAGGGGGTCGTGCAGTAATAGGTCCAAATGGTGTGGGCAAATTCATTTTATTCATAAGATGAAGCACCTTAAAGTAGCAAAATATTTAAGTAACATAGAATTAATGTCATGATTAATCTCATATATTTTATATACGAAAAAAAATCTGGAAAAACATTCTTTTATTTTGAGAAAGTCTCACTAAACAGACCAAGCTGATCTAGACTCACAGAGATTCTCCTGCCTCTGTCCTCTGAGTGCTGGAATTTAAGGCAAATACTATTACACCTAGCATGTAAACACACATGATTAACGCAATAAAAACCAAAGTCACTCTCTGACCTTCACAGTTCTTAAACCAAGAGAAAATAAGGCACCAGTTTCTCAGAACCTTAATCCTTCTACAATATATCATTTCTACAAATACATTGATTTTAATTCCTAACACTAAGAATATAAAGGTCTTGTAGTGTAAAAATCTATTGAAAATATTCTCATATAACTTCCCAGTTTACTGTGACTATGAAACAAAGAAAAAAGAAAATAAACACAGCCTATATTTTATAATTCTGAGAAGTAATATTATTATCAAGGTTCTCAACCATTTACTGAATCAATACTTTTTCTTTAAGGATTTCTATAAGCCAATGTTATACTCAGTAACAATTATAACAAATTACATCATCAAATGTAGCATCAGTCTCCATTCACTGTATTTATGAAGTTACTACTTGAGAGTAGTATGTGACAATCCATTACATTTAAAAACACTACATAAAACACTGTCACTCTGGAATTCGTAAGATTCCTATGTTACAAAAATGTTATGAGTATCAGCATCAGCACAGTATCTACGGTACCAAGTTATAAACTTTATCCCATAAGCAAAAGTTAAGTTGATTCTGCATACCTGTACATAGAATTTGGGCACACTTGCCAAAGCATTTACTATATTTGCAAGGATTGTGCTTGAAGGTGGTGGGTACATATATTTGAGGCATGAATTCAGAGGAAAAGTCAGCCTACAAAAACAAAATAAATTAAGGAATATGCTTATTACATTTTAATAATTGCATATCAGTAACTCACTTTAGATAATCTATTATTAACCCATAAACTGCCCAAATGATATAAGTCATGTATTTATCTTATCCCTTAATATACCTATTACCTTAAAGAAAATAGCAGCATCTACCAGAGCATTTATCGGAGTTTATTTACAGACCTGAACACTTTAATAGACTTATGCCTTATTCAATGAAAAAAACCTCATACCTCAAAATTAAAAACATTAAATTATACATGACATACTAAAATGCTGACTTTAAAAACAATCTTACTTATAACATGTATGTATAATATATGTATACACACATACACACAACAAAGACAGAATAATAAAAAATAACAAAAATGCAAACCCATGATTTGGTGCAATTCCATTTTCTATTGTTAAAAAGTCAGGTTCTTTCTTCTCTTTATCATCTTCCACAATGTCATCTGACCTAGAACAAAGAGAATCACAAATGATATTATCTTTGGAAAGAGTGCGAAACTGTATAAAGAAAAAAAAAAAAAAAAGAAAAAGACAAAAACCTTTAAAGGACTTCTCAAACAAGCACCACTGAGAAAAAAAAAGGAGAACATACTTAAACTCTACTTAATCCCTACACTTAGATTTTAGTCAGTTTATGAACATGGTAGGACAATTCCAAATGATCCCAAGGAAACAAAAACATACATTATATTATACATCTGTATTAGGGAACTCAAGTCTTTTTAATGTACATCTACGCATAAAATTAGAGACTTGCAGGGCCTTACTTCTTTCACCTTCATCTCTGAAATTTCTGATTCCAATAAATTTAGGTTTTACATTAAAAGGCCTAGGATGCTGCAATTCAGCCAAGTTTCTAGAAGATGAAGATTTTTTTGCATATTCCATTTTGAGATCAACTACTGTAATGAAACTCTGCAAAGGCTAGTCTTGGAACTAAAATCTGCTCTTTAATTTGCTTTTATCAGTAGTTTTTTCTTATACAATATATCCTGATTACAGTTTCCCCTCCTCCTTCTCCCAGCTCCTTCCCTCTGGATCTGCTCTCTTTCTGCCTCTCATTAGGAAAGAACAGCCTTCTAAGAGAGAACAACCAAATATGATAAAATATAGTAAGGATGAAGGAAAAAACCATTATACTGAAGTTGAACATGGCAACCCAGTAGGAGGAAAAGGGTCCCAAGAACAGGCAAAAAGAGTCAGAGACAACTCCATGCCCACTGTTAGGAGTATAACAAACACACCAAGCTAACAACCTCAACATATATGTAAAGGACCTAGCACAGACCCATGCAGGATACATGATTGCTGCTTCAGTTTCTGTGGGCCCCTAAGGGCCCTGCTTAATTGTTTTAGTGGGCAGTGTTCTCGTGGTGTCCTTCAAATTTTAGGAGCTCCCTTGGCTCCTCCACCTCTTTTGCATGATTCCTTGAGCTCTAAAGGGAAGCGATTTGGTGGTACTGAGAGCAGCTAGAAACCAGAGTAGAAGAATCACATTACAAGAGATGAGGTAGAGGGAGAGAGTTGGGAAAGAGACAGCTGGAACTAGGGGATCATTGGCGGGTGATGTGGAAACCTAGTGCAGTGGAAACTTCCTGGAATGTGAGGTGATTTTTTTTTTTTTTTTGGTTTTTTT
>NW_004949217.1:709493-737111 GCF_000317375.1 Microtus ochrogaster | reverse complement strand
CCAGGCTGGTCTCGAACTCACAGAGATCCGCCTGCCTCTGCCTCCCGAGTGCTGGGATTAAAGGCATGCACCACCATCACCCGGCTATGTGAGGTGATCTTAATGAAGACCTCAGTAATGGAGGACATGGAGTCTCAACTAGCCATCTTTTGTCACCACACAAGGCTTCCAGCTGAGGGACTGGGTTACATTCAACTGGTTGTTGGCCAACATGGTCCCATAGAAATTCCCAAACAACCCAGGCTGTTGCTAAGAAAAAGGGTGACTTTCCACAAACTGACAGTGGGGTCCCAATGTCAAAGACAACACTCAGTGAGCAAGGAGGGAGAAATTGAGCTGTTATCTACATGAAACCTTCACCCCTATATTATAATGTCTTTGGTGCACTAAGGTACTCTGCAAGCTTCAAAAAGACAAACGTGGACACCAACCCAGCCACAAAACCTTTGACCTACAATCTGTTCTGCCTGCAACATATGCTAGGGCAATGGTGGTACAGAACCTGTGGGAGTGGCCAACCATGTCTGAATTGACTTAAGGCCCACTCCACAAGAGGGAACCCATGCCTGATACTACTTGGGCAACCAAGAACCAGAGACAGCCCAGGGATCTAGGGTAAAATCAAACACTACTGGTATTAAACAGCTGATAGATAGATAGATAGATAGATAGATAGATAGATAGATAGATAGATAGATAGATAGATAATCAATAAAATGACTCCTGATGATATCTTGCCATATTCCTGTAGGTTGGAATCTGAAATCTATTGAAATTTGAAACTGTTTGAGGCAAGATATTACAAATTAGAAAATTCTACTGGTGGCCTCATGTAACAGATCACAAAACAGGGACACACTAAAAATATTATATAAATTACTTTCAGGCAACATATACAAGGCAGATATAAAACAAATGAATTCAAATTCTGCATGCAAATGGATGGAAATAGAAAACACTATCCTGAGATAACCCAGACCCAAAGATATGAATATGGTATGTACTGTCTCATTAGTGGATTCTAGCCATAAACAAAGGACATTGAGCCAAATAGTTGGCAATCCTAGAGAAGCTAAGTAATAAGATGAACCCAAAGAAAAACATATATAGATTCTCCTGGAAAATGGAAGCAGACAAGATTGCCAGGCAAAAGTTGGAAGCACGGGGATGGGGGTGGGGGAGGGGAGAGGGGAGACGAAGAGAGAAGGGAGAAGGGAAGGGTTGAGGAGAGCTTGGGGGAGTGGGATGGTTGAGATGGAGGAAGGACGGATATGGGAGCAGGGAAGAAGATAATTAAGGGAGCCATTTTGGGGTTGGCAAGAGGCTTGGCTCTAGAGAGGTTCCCAGGTGTCCACGGGGATGTCCCAGCTAGGTAGGATCCTGGGCAGTGGAGGAGAGGGTGCCTGAACTGGCCTTGTCCTGTAGTCAGACTGATGACTATCTTGAATATCACCATAGAAGCTTCATCCAGCGACAGATGGAGATAGAGACAGAGACCCACATTGAAGCACTGGACTGAGCTCTCAAGGTCCAGTTGAAGACCAGAAGAAGGGAGAATATGAGCAAGGAAGTCAAAACCACGAGGGGTTGGCCACCCACTGAGACAGTGTGCCTGAGCACACCAAATGGGAGCTCACCAAAGTCAGCTGGACTGGGACTGAACGAGCATGGGATCAAACTGGACTCTCTGAAAGTGGCTGACAATTGGGGCCAACTGAGAAGCCAATGATAATGGCACTGGGATTTGTCTCTACTGCATGTACTGGCTTTTTGGGATCCTAGTCTATTTTGATACATACCTTCCTAAGCCTGGATGGAGGGGGGAGGGCCTTGGACTTCCCACAGGGCAGAGAACCCTGACTGCTCTTGGGACTGAAGGGGAAGGGGATGGGTGAGGGAGCAGAAGGTAAGTGGGAGGAGGGGAGGAAGTGGAAAGTTTGAATGGTATTATTTATAAAATAATAAAAAAAATTAGAAAAAAATTAACTCCATGTTTAGGGTTGGGATTAACATTCAAAGCTAATTAATCATGCATTTGTAAATATTCGAAATAAAATACTATTTATCCCACACATTTCAGGTAATGAATAATTAACCTATAGTTGCCCTTCCACTAAAGTAGAACGCCATCCACTCTACTTCCTTTTTTCTTTATTTATTATCTCTCAAGACTCAGTCCTCAACACAACTAGAAACAGAAATACTGCTTTACTTTAAAGATTTACTAGAGCTACATTTTATTAAGCCTTTCCACTTATTTTGTCAATCAACAATGTAGTTAAGTATAAAAATGACTAGACAAACATGCACACACAAAGGCACTTTTCAAAATGGGAGTAAAACATGAATATCTACAAACCTTTTCTTTTTCTCTGTATTTGAAGTGGGACAGGGGGAATGAACTCGATCTTGCTCTTTTGCAAATTCAACAACTAAAGTATGACCTAGAAGTTTCAGCTGATGGAGTCTTGTCAACGCCTTTAGGTACAACAATAAAAAAATACAACAACAACAAAAAAAAAAAAGAAAAATTACTTAAGTCATCTTAATTGAACAAAATGTATAGTTTTTTTTTTACTACTAATATTGTACATACTTCCTTCTCAGGCTATTTTACTATTACTTCTCAACCTACTGTTCTTTAGTAAAATGAAATCTGACTTCAATATTCTGCTGTTTATACCTAAGCTCAATACAGACTTTAAAAAAAAATAATAAATACACTAAATTTCAACCACAAAAAATTCAAGATGACCCTTACTGACACCAGACAATTATATATCACAATCTTGGCATAAATTGCACTGATATCTAAGAGAAATTTCTGTACTTTTTTTTTTCTATATGTAACCTCAGTCTCTTCTATCTTAGCATAGCACCTTGAGTCCTTCTTTGAGACAAATGAGAAAACTGTGAACTTTAACTCTTTATCCCTAGCATTTGCATCCCCATGTTCCACTTTGCATGTGTTACTACAAATTAACTGTTCATATTCTAAATCAAGCTGTTAGTGACGAAATTCCATCCTCTATCATTTCATGTCTTTCTTTAGCTACTCTTTGGACTAGTGGTTCTCATAAGCTGAGACCCTCTAATACATTTCCTCATGTTGTGGTTACCCCCAACCATAAAATTATTTCACTGCTACTTCGGCAGAGCTTTTGTAATTTCTTAGTTTCGATGTCATTATTTGTGAGCTTGCGGTACAGAGAAGCCTTGCTACAAGGGAAAATGCTATCTACATTAACTTTTACATCTTTATTCAGATACATGAACTATATTCCCTAAAAACAGTCATACAAAATCATTCAGACAATTATAGTCCAAAACATGAATGCAAACAACTTTAATATCTCTGATATGTCTGGGATCTGAATTCAAGATTTTTGGTTTCTTTCATCTTTTAAATATTTGCATTCATAATCCAGCATCATGCAGTAACATCTAAGTCTTAACATGACATTTACTTACATCATACATGACACACTTAGACTGAAGAAATTTATACTTTTCATGTGTACAGTTTGACTGTAGTCTGTTAACTGAGACATGGTTTAAACCTTCTTACTTGTAACAAGTTTAAAAATACAGTATTATTCCTTAATGAAGATTTGGGCTATTTCTGCTTTTTCCCCGTTTTATAAAAAGCAAACATTATTTCTAGTTTTCCCTGTTTTTTTGAAGAGTATGGGCAGGCGGTATTTTAAGCCCAAAACTCGAGAGGTAGAGAGAGTGCCAAGGTACACCTCTGAGTCGGATGCCAGCCTGGTCTAAACAGTGAGCTCTGGGCCAATCAGGACCACATTGTGAGATTCTCTTTCAAAAAAAAAAAAAAAAAAAAAGAAAAGGCTGATTTTAAAATGTTCACGATTTTCACAGAAGTACTCCAAAGATTCCTCAAAATAAACAGACAACATAAGAATTCATTACACGTCGATGTAAAGAGCCTCATTTTTTTTTTGTCATATAAGTTTATCCAAAGATCTCAACTAGGGTTAGAAAGATAGCTCAGATGGGTAAAAGTGCTTGCTGTTAAGATTGATATAATCTTAGTTCTATCCCAGAGACATATGCTGTGGAAGGGCACACCAACTCCTGTCCTCTGACCTCCGCTTGCGTCTAGTGGCAAATGTGCAAATAAAACGTGCATGCACACACATATAAATAAATAAAAATGTAAAACAAATTAAGAGCCCGAATTACTCTTTTTGTTGTCAAATTCTACGTATCTAAGACCTACAAACTTTATTTATGTAGAACTGTGGTTTCAACTCAGGCCCTGTGTATTTTATGCAACACTTTACTGAATTACTTCTGTAGTCTAAAACCCACAAACAATTTCTCTCCAAAGTATACATATACTTCTCTCCCTTAATTTTCTTATTGCCCTCTTCAGATTCATATTCTTGCCTTGGCCTCTAAAACAGCATCCCATGTAGTCTTCCCAGCTCCAATTTTTCTCTACATCCACCGCACTATTTAAGTGTATCAACCCAATCAGATAGTTTTCATGTGTCTAACCATATTTTTGCCTTCTCAAAATAATCAGTTCAGTTAGGTCACCTCCTAAACAAAATTTACTACCGCTCTTCTACATATATAGAGATTCAGTTTTTTATTCTTATTTCTGCCACTGCATTTAGAGCCTGGCTGACTTATACCATTCCATGCCCAATTTTACTGTTTTCTAAACCAGAAATAACAATTTGTTTTCTTCTCGAAATTTAATGACTCATCCGAGGCCTAGCTCAAAGGTGACAGCTTTACAAATGATTCCTTAGATTTATACCTTTTAATATTAAAAAAGTACCATAAACATTACAAATAATTATCTAATATCCTTTCGAATTTCTTTTTAAAAAATTATACATGACGTTATCCTTACCTTGCTTAATAATCTATGATTCTTATATCTCAGTATCTAATCACTGGACAAGCTTTAACATCTGCCAAGTCAACTGTAGCCTTTTGGGGAAAGTCTTGGAACACAAATGATTTTGCTTCTGAAAATGACAGTTTACTATTACCTTCCACTCTGTCCTAAGAAGGGAAAAGAAATCTCCAAAAGCTTTAGTAATAAAGAAAAATGCATACCTTTACTGCTGCTTTTTCATTAGGGAAAGTAGCAAATGCTGTATGTTTCTGAAATAAAATGAAATGGTCTTAGTATATTTAGACTGAGCCAGAGAATATTTTTATTTCCATTTGTTAGAATTCACAACACTATAAATGCTCAAATATCGAGGTCTTTCTTGTAAATCAGCAATTCTCAATTTTGAGTACACAAAGTCTCCTAAAACTTTAAAACCTGTCTGGCTCCATCACAGGCTATTATTTTTTGTTGCTGTTGTTGTTTATTTGGTTTTTCGAGACAGGGTTCCTCTGTAACTTTCAAGCCTGTCCTGGAACTAGCTCTTGTAGACCAGGCTGGCCTCAAACTCACATAGATCTTCCTGCCTCAGCCTCCCGAGTGCTGGGATTAAAGGTGTTCACCACTGCCCTTTTAAAAACGTAGAAAAATCAAACACCCGCACTAAGAAAAAAAATACCTATGCATTCCACAAGGACTTTCAACTTTCAAAATACCGTTACCTTGGGAAAAGTTTTCTGTCAAAACCATGCGACACCTAGCTCACTCGCTTTTCCGAAAACAACGTAGTCCCTGCTCTACAAACGCGAGTTTTCAAAGAATCCTTTTTCAGACGTCTATAACCCTCGAACAGAAATATGTTCACGTCTGGGGGTGGGTGCACAAACGGCATGTAAAGGGGCACTGGGTCGGGCAGCGGCTGGGCAGTAGCGGCCCTCTGCGCCAAGGCCATGATCACAGCACAACCAGGGACGCCGCGCACGCGCAGATCGCCTTCACCCCGGCCCGGCCCTCCTCCCCCGCCATCCCCCGCTTACCAGGCGCCCCTTGTCTGACAGGACGCGCACCGACTGCGCCCCGAAGTACTTCAGCAAGTCCTCCTTCTCCTCGGCAGTCAGCTCGGCCGGCAGGTGCCTGACGAGGAGGGTGCGGTCTCCCCGGGGCGGGGAGAGCGAAGCGGAGCCTGGGCCTCCTCGCGGCAGCGGCGGCGGCAGCGGCGGCTCGGGCCCCGCCATCTTCCGCGAAGCAGCGGCCGGATGAGGGTCGCCCCGCGGGAGCTTCCGTCCAAACGGCGGCGTCCGCGGAGGCTGAGCTGCAGGAAGGTTCCGCCTCGCGCTAAGGAATCTGGAACCCGGGAGATGCCGCGAGAGTTGGTCGTCTTCTCGCGAGAACGGCTTCCCGGCCACCTTCGCTTCTCTTCTGGGTCGCTGCCCGGTTGCGGGGAGAGTAGTTAGAGCCGCTGTTCAAATTCAATGAGTCATTGTCATCAAACAGGGGCGAAAGAGACGCCATTAGGAGGCCACAGGTCTAATCGAAGAAGAGGAAAGAAAAGGGTCTGCAGCCCCCAGGACCGAATACCGATGGAACCGTGTACCGGCTGTTGCTGCAGGTTTTCAGGAAATCAGTGTGGCTGGCGGAGGGAACTAACTCTCTGGAGACGCAGACTGTGTTCTAGAATTTGGAAGTGGTGAAAAACAGGTAGCCACAAAAACTTTATTGCCAGTTGTGGTTCAGGCAATACCTACATCCGAATAGCACGTGAAGGCACCAGGCTTACCATTAATGCTTTCCACGTGGTATTCATCTCAATTTGGTTTTCAGAGATCTTGTCCACGTCAAACCTATTGAGAAGCCTTCTGAACAGCCTCAGGCCAGTACAATAGACTGCAGCGTAATTTGTCAGGCCAATTTTTACGCTGTATTTTGGCCGTTCTGTGCAGACTATCATATCCCCTTCTACAGGCAAACACATCTGGCAGATGATATCTCTGTTAGTTACACAAGCTTTCACCCTGTGTTTGAGTGAATTATACTTATTTTTGTCCTGGATCAACAGTCGTTTGTGAGCATAGGAGTCAGTTTTACCCTCTCATTGCCTTCTGAATCTCACGTGATTTCTCTTAAAGTAGCCCTTATTCTTGCCAACTTTCATAAACCCCATTCTGAGGAAGAGAAACTCACAATTTTGCTTCCACACAGGCCTGCAGGCCTGGTGACACTAGGTGGGGAAAGACTGGAATGTCGTATACCCATCATAAGCTACCTCTCCCCTCAAAAAGTATTCTGTTTTATAATGATCTATTGAATATCCCTTTTTTGCCCTATCACTTAGCTTACATATTCATTGTGATTTCTGCTTTGATTTTTAAACAGTACTCCTAGAATTGGGAAAACAGCTCAATCCATAAAGTGCTTATCTGGAAAGCAGGTAGACCTGAGTTTGAACCCAGAATCCAAATTGTAAAGCTGAGTGTTGTAATTATATTGTGATCTTAAAACAAAAATAACTGAGCATGGTGATCTGCTCTAGTAATCTCAGGACCAACAGATCCATGGGACTTGTTGACTAGTCAGGGTTCCCTAAAGTAACAGAACTTACAGAATGAGCCTCTATATAATTACAGAAAGGGGATGTATTAGAATGGCTTACAGGCTGTGGTCTAGCTAATCCAACAATGACTGTATACTGTATAGTCCAAGAATCTACTAATTGTTCAGTCCCTTAGTTGGGATGTCTCACTCATCAGCATATACTAGAATCCCAAAGAAATGGGCTCTAATGCCAGTGAACGGATGGACTTCGTGAGGTGAGAGTAAGCAGGCAAAGAGCAGAGGCTTCCTTTTTCCACGTGTTTATATCGCTTTCCAGCAGAAGGTGTGGCCCAGATTAGATATGAATTAAAGGTGTGTTCTCTTGCCTCAAGATCTATTAAAGGTGTGTTTTTCTACCTCAATGATCGAGATTAGAAGTAGCTCTTTCCACTTAAAATTAATCAAAAATGCTTCACAGCTGTGCTGTCTTTTTGTGTTTTAATTCCAGATGTAGCCAAATTGACTACTAAGAATAGCTATCACAAGTGCACTCCTTGTCAACTTCACGCACAATCATATCTCATGTAATGATTAATTGCCAAATGAAAACAATAGCCAGGTCATAATAATACCTAAACATGATACAACTAGCCCATGTACCATCACAAAGGCATTTCATATTTAACCAGGTCAAAATTACACCTAACGTGGTATACCTATACCTCCACAGCACATTGTAAATTTAAAATAGGTGGCAATGAAGCCAGGCGATGGTGGTGCACGCCTTTAATCCCAGCACTTGGGAGGCAGAGACAGGTGGAGCTCTGTGAGTTCGAGACCAGCCTGGTCTACAGAGCTAGTTCCAGGACAGGCTCCAAAGCCACAGAGAAACCCTGTCTCGAAAAACCAAAAAAAAAAAAAGGTGGCAATGTCCCTTGAGGGACATTTCTTTAGTAGCTCAAACTTAAAAATTATATAACTATTAATATTCTCTTAATTGATATCACATGGTAAGTTGAGGAAAGAAAGCATAAAGACCTTTCACACACATACTTAACAAAAATAAGAAAACCTCATGTCAATTTTAATCTCTGCAACTGGTATGTGGCCTTAGCAGGTGTTTATAACTACTTTCCTCTACTGTCCATTCCGCATTCCTTCTACTGTTGACAAGCACCTCATGTCTTGGCACTTTTCCTGGAGGAGTTGCCCATTCCTTAATTCCTGATGGCTGTGTGTCCTTTGTCAGCCCGCCTGGGATAGACTATTGTAATGTCTTACTTACTTTAAATCACAGGACATGGTAGCACCAAGAGAAACCCTAAAGGATCTCCTGCACTCCAGACATGAACTTTCTTACCTCCATTGTGTAGAAGCAATTCAGTTTCACCATGGTAGTTGTAAAATGGCACAGGTGGGACCCCTGCAGAAGCCCCAAAACAGGTAAGGGACAAACATGGCCAGTCAGATACAACTTAAGTGGGAAGTTTTATTGAGATAAAGGGAGTGGGGAAAGGGAAGGGGAGGGGAAAGAGAAGAGAGAGAGACAGAGTGAAAGAGAAGAAGAGACAGGAAACGTCCTGCCTGCCTCTTCAGATGAATAGCAGAAAAGAGAACAGGAATGGCCGGAGCTTATCTCTTAAAGGGACCTTTTCACCTTGCACCTCCATACAGGCTATGTAGTGATGTAGCAGCCATAGGACCGTGGGCTGGTCAGGGTCCTGCCTAAGTGCATCCTGCCAGAGGACAGAACAAGCCAACATAGTGCCTGAGTCCCAACATTCTCATCCTTTTCTTACTATGAAAAGTTGTGGAGACTAAAGGGGATCCAGGTGACACTGGGATAGGGCACCAGGTTCTCAAGACTTCTGGCTAATCTGTGGCATTGAACTTCTTTGGAGGACCTGAGAAGGCTGGGATGCTGGTCACGTCCTGCAGTTTCTAGTTGTTTCACTTCACTGTCCAGGCTATGTGGAATCGTCTGGTGCCTCTTGGACCTGACAAGGTGTTGGTAGAGCACAGGACAAGGTTAAGGTAGGGAAAATTTTTTTCTTAAGTCTGGTGAGCAAAGGGGGAGTGTTCAGGATTAGGGGTCCCAAGATCAGGGAAAAGTTGAATGATACTTATCTTGAGTGAATCTGATCTATTTATTTGGGTCCAATTAAACTTCTTGGAGCTTACAAGAATGTTTTGAGTTTGTGAAAACCTAAGTTTTTGACATATTATTAGCATTTCCACTATTTATAATCTCTTCTTAAATTTGCATTGTAGAAACAGCAGTATACTCATGTTGGGAATGATTTTGGTTGAAAGCATTCACACTCTCCCATCCATCTAGAAAACTGTGACAGATATTTTTTAGCACAATGAAAAGCACCTTTTAAGTCTACAGTTAGAAAATAACCAAAAAGAATTTGAAATTTTGAGATTGTGGCTGTAATGACAGTGGTATAGTATGGTGTTTAGTATGCTGTCAGAGTTGGGTTAATAGCTTATTAGAACTTTGCTGATTAATATTAAGTCTATGAACAGTAGCATAATGAGAGAGAGAAATCTCATAACATGCATTTGCACAGATTATGTCACTTTCTTATACCCTGAAATATTCTTCAATCCTCATATCTTAAGCTTCGCATCTTAAAACACATTTTATTTAAACAAATAATTGACTTTTTTATTGAACACGTCTTCAGCTGAAGCCAGCTTTAGATGAGCATTTACATAGGACACAGGTTTCTTCACAGCCTTCACCCATTTGGAGAGATCTATCCACATACTTCTTCACCAGATGTCTTTCTCACCAATTTTCTAATGATGTTCTTTCCAAGTCCCTGTTTATCCAGCCAATCGATTGGCTACAACCCAAGAATTAGTGAACAGTCACATTTCTGGCCATTTCTCCTTCTAAACAACATGCATGAATAAGTATACTACCTAAAATTCTGCCCACTGTGAACATTTCCCTTTACTGGTGTTTCTCAGGGTTATCCCAGATAAAGCTTGTAATGCTGCTTCTGTCCACTCTGAGTGGTGCCTACATAATGTCCAAAAACATCAGTAATTGAGTTCGAGACCAGCCTGGTCTACAAGAGCTAGTTCCAGGACAGGCTCCAAAACCACAGAGAAACCCTGTCTCGAAAAACAAAAATAAATAAATAAATAAATAAATAAATCAGTAAACCATTGCCTAGTCTGCTCTTCCTCGGTCAACTGATCATATGGCACACCCAATGAGGCTATAGATTCATGTTTGGCAACCAACTATGTTGTAAATGTTTCTATTGCTGTGAACAGACACCATGATCACAGCAACTCATATAAAGGAAAACATTTGATTGAGGTTGTGGCTTACAGTTCAGGCATTCATGGTGGGGAACATGATGTTGTGCCAGCAGACATGGTGCTGGAGAAGTAGCTGGGAGGCCTACATCTTGCAGGCAACAGGAAGTCAACTGTTGAATCCTGAACATAGGAAACCTTAAGCCCACCCCAACAGTGACATACTTCCTCCATCAAGACCACACCTACTCCAACAAAGCCATACCTCCTAATAGTGCCCCTTCCCATGATATTATCGGTGTCAAATGCATCCAAACTACCACAGTAACTAAAGTAGAAACTATAGGCATTTGGACAACATTTTAACTATCTTGTGCCTCAGGAACTGCTTGGCCTGATCATGTATAATAAATATCACTTCCATTTGATAATAGATTGATGCCGGACTTGTTCTACTTTATGGCTTGGTCGGTCAGAAAACTCCCAGCTCATGATGGGTAGCTCAGGTTACATGGTGACTTGGTAGCTCATTATCAAACATTCTGTTTCTACTGAATAGGCCCAATAATAGGCTGAGCTATCTTTCGAAGAATAGTTGCCTGCAGATGATGGTAGAGCCTTGCTCCAAATTTCCAAAGGTCTCTTCTGTGATTCACCTATAGGGGCCTGCCAAACGTATGCCAAATAGCATCCCTATTTGCCACTGACACCACAAGTACCATTACATCTACTGGAACATGTGGTCCAAGAGGTAAAGCAGCCTACACGGAAACCTGGACCTCTTAAAGAGTCTTCTCCTGTTCCAGGTACCACACAAAGCTAATAGCTTTCCAAATCATTTGATATATAGGCTGGGGTAATACATTCAAGGAGGGAATGTGCCATCTCCAGAATCTAAGTAAATGTAGTGCTTCTGTCTTGGTGGTGGGAAGGACCAGGTGAATCTATCCATGATCTTAGAAGGAATATCTTTGAATATCCCATACCATTGGACTCTTAAGCCATTAACTGAGGCAGAAAGTTAGTGAATTTTGCTTGGATTTATTTCACATCTGATGTACATTTGTGTTACCAATGAGTTCATGTTTGATTTCTATCTACTGCTCATTTGATCCAATCAGCATAGTGCCATAAGTATAATGCATCAGTGAGATATTTTGTGGAGAAGACATATGAGCAAGCTCCTTTGTAACTAAGTTATAATATAGGGCTGGAGAGTTAATACATCCTTGAGGTATACCGCAGGCCTTGACAACTGAAATCAAATTGCTTCTGGTAGTGCTATGACAGGTACTGAAGAAAAGGGCATTTGGTAGTACAGGAAATGCATATGTATTAATCTTCTCAAGTAAAGATATCACATCTTATGCAGCACCTACAGTTGGGATGACTACCTGACGGCAGTTTTGATAGTCAGCTGTCATTCTCCACCGTCCATCCATCTTCTGCACTGACCAGATAGGAGAGTTAAAAGGAGATGTGGTAGAAACAACCACCGCTGCATCTTTCAAGTCCTTGATGGTGGCTCTCATTGCTGCAGACCTCCCACAGGTGCGATGCTGGTTTTGATTCACCAGTTTCTTTTGCAGGAGCAACTCTCCATGTTTCCCTTTAGCCTTTTCCTCACTCCATGGGTCAGGGAACCAATATCATAATTCTTCCAGCTTTTAAGTATTTCTATCATAATTACACATTCTGAGACTGGGGAAATAACCACAGGATGAGCTCAGGGACCCACTGGACATACTTTGTATCAAACATCAACCAAAGTTACATTAATCACCTAATCTCCATAAATCCCTACTTTAGCTTGAGAGCCATGGTGATTTTTAAGATCTCCCAGAATTCAGAACCCAGCAGACCCCAGAAAGAAATTCTTCTTCTAGAAAAATACATCCTGATCTTGTTTTAGTTTCTTTCTACCATTATCACACACTTTTAAAATCCATTTCCACATATATTCCCTAGACTTCTGTTTGAATGAATTGATAAACTAATTAAGCTCTTTAGTAATATAGCACCCCTCTTGATCTACACTTTCTTCTTCCACCTAGGAGCCTGCCTTGCCTTAAATCTGGAGATTTACATCTGGAGAAAACTATTGGTAGACCCCGAGGGACATCAATATTGTCTTGCCTGGCATTTCCTTCAGAGAAAGTTACTTCTGGTTTCACAGATGATGAAGGATTAATTTTTCTCAGTCAAAAGTGAAAAGGGCAGTATTTCAGGGGGTGGCTATGTGAGGTCTTCCTCTGTGGAGGCTAGAAAGACCACTTCCTTAGGAGATAAAACCCTTGAGAACTGGAGGGTTCAGAGTTCTCAGCTTCAGTTGGGTCCTCCCACACATCACATCACAAGTTACAATATCCTGGTCTTTAACAATTAGTGTCCTTACTTTAACTGCCATCACCTTCCAAGGATAAGGCTTGAATTTTTCATTGTAATTCAGTCAGCTTCTAATGAGGGCTTCAGTTTGATTTTCCATGACTTGACCCCTGTGGCTGCTGGAGAGATCTCTTTAAGGGCACACTTGGAAAGCTTTAGACTGTTTGTGCATATCTGGAAATGATCAATATTATCACTAAATTCATTGTTGTTCTTCACTGCATTTTGAGATGCTAGAAGTTGATTAATTTTTATCATGAGTTCATTCCTTTCCTGTGTTAATGTATCCAAAGACACTAGAAGCACCCAGCCAGCATCATTATTTTTCTTGTTTTTCCACAAGCTGTCAAAAGTTTTATAAACAGAGTCACCAAATCCATTGCCTATGACAATTGGTGAGGATAACCAAATGCATGCATCTCCTTAAGTTCATAAAATAGCTCACACCTTGGGCTTTTAGTACTTCTTCAGTAACTGAGAAGCTTTGGTAACATTAGGTATTGGCAAATTGAAATGCCTATTCCAGATACTTAAAAGATTCCTCCTTATACTTCTATTCCTCTAAAACCACCCCTGGTGCCAAAATCTGTGTTAGTCAGGGTTCTTTAGGGTAATAGAACTCATAAAATGAATGTGTGTGTGTGTGTGTGTGTGTGTGTGTGTGTGTACGTACGGGGTTTATGAGAATGACTTTTAGTCTGTGGTCCAGCAACCCAACAGTGACTGCCTATAAACGGAAGGTTTAAAAATCCAGTATTGTTCAGTCTTCTAGACTGGACATCTCAGCTGGTCTTCAGTATATGATAGAATCCCAAAGAAGCAGGCTTTAATACCATTGAAGGAATGGGCTTTCTAGTGAGATGAAAGCAATGAGGCAAAGAACAAAAGCTGCCTTCTTCCATGTCCCTATGCACTGTATTATATACTATAGAATACACAGGCTTCTAGCAGAAGGCATGGCCTACATTAGAGGTGGATTTTCCTGTCTCAAAATGTCTGGATTAAAGGTGTGTCTTCTTACCTCAAAGATCTCAATTAGGAGTAGATCTTCTAACTTCAAATGAAGCAAAAATCTCCCACAGGTGTGCAATCCATTTTGGGGTTTTAGTTAATTATAGATATAGTCAAGTTGACAAGCAAGAAATAGCCACCACACTTGCCAAACTAAAGTTTATGACTTTAGAAAATACTTTTTGGTACAGTCATTTGAGTTACTTAAGCAAAAATTTACAGTTTACACCACCATAGCTTTGTACCACATTTCTTTAAAGTACACCTTAAAATTTTTGATTTTTTTTTGTTGTTGAAGCAGAGCTAAATCTATCCTGTAAATGAGTGAAGACTAGAATAGGACCATAGCCAAGTGGAAGACAAACTGGCTTTTCTTCACACTACTTGTGCTGTGGGGTCCGAGGGACAACAATACAGACTCAGGAACTGACCGCATCCCTGAACATTCATGGCAGCAAGTATTTACACACAAAATACACAACTGTGCTAAGTTACAGTTACATTTTTCTGTCAATCAAGATTCAAACATTAGGGGCTTTCCTAGGAACATATGCTTGTGGTATACTTTTCTTGCCATCATTGGTTGGTTTACTCAACTGGGGCACAGTGACTTGCCCATGTCTCAGCTTGCCAACCAGGATGTCATTGATGTCAGTTACCCAGGAAGGTCTGGGGGCAGGGTGGTCTTGGGACCACTTTGTTTCCCTCTGCTTTTCAAGATGGAAATTTTGTTTAAAACTCCCCAGTTTGGTTCTTTCTTACACTTGCAAGCCAGTACTAAGAGCCAACGGTTACAGCTTGTTGGTTGGTTGATGATTGACAGATGCATGGATGATCTTAAGGTTACTCTCTCAATGAAAAACCCATCTTAGTATGAGCAGCCAGCGGGCCACAAACTACATCCTCAGAGCTCTCTTTGTGACTTGCACACAGCCCCACTGGTCAAGAGTCTTCTCGAGTCTCCTCTCACTAACAGTTGTTACTGCTTATATAGCTTTGGGAAGATCCTAAGTGATTTTGTAAGTTCTAGAGCTTACTAAGATTTTTTTTTTAACTTTTGAATCAAAACTGACCTTCCTCTAGACAAGATTGTTTTAATTCTGAGGAAATAAAGTTTCAGAAGTCCAAGCCAGGTCTAGTGGCTCACCGTCTCATCCTCCTGCCTGTGGATCCAGATGTAAACCAGCCATGTCTGCCTGCATGCCACCATGCTTCTCACTATGACAATACTGGACTAAATTCTGAACTGTAAACCAGTCCCAACTAAATGTTTTCCTTTATAAGAGTTGCCATGGTCATGGTGTCCCTTCACAACATTAAAAATTAAAACTAAGCCAGTTTCCTTTCTCATTTGTATTTATCTGGTTGTTCTGTTAAGTCTTCTTATCTCAGTTAAACTAACGGAAATAATCCCTAGCAGGAATGCCCTATGGTTTTGCTCTTACATGACTCCACATCATCTCAAATTGACAATCATTATTAACCATCTCAGCATCTAGTAATTTATAATGGTTATACCTGCTTGATGCGTTGTTATGACTTAACATTTGATTTCAAAACTACTTACCATATTCATCAGAATAGATTGCGTTTTATTAACAAACTGACAGCTGTTAACTGTAAATCTGTGGGTGTTTTTGGCATTGAGCTATGTTTTCTGGAGACAAGAGATAATCTGATTTAGTTTTTCAATCCTGTCAGTCAGTATGAGTCTCTGAAGTGGTGAATTTTGAGGCTACTTACATTTAATGCTGTTGTTAAAAGATGTTTACTAATAGATAAAATTTTGTTAGATGTCCCTAGCATGATTTTGATCATATATTTCTCTTTTGAAATTTCTTCTTTCTTGTACTTCATACTGTTTTTCTTATCTGTGTAGAATATCCCTTTATTTTTTTAAATATTTACTGATTTATTTTGTATACAATATTCTGTCTGTGAGAATATCCCTTTATTATCTTGTGTAGTACTTGCATGGTGGCTATGAACTGCCCAAGCTTGTGCTTTCCTTGAAATGACCTTATTTTTCCACCAGTTTTAAAATACAGCTCTGCTAAAATAGCAGTATTTCTTGCTAATTATCTACTGCCAAGACTTAAAACGCACTGTTCCGTCTTTCCTAGCTTTGTAATTTTCAGCTGAGAGACCTGATGTCATTGAAGTGTCTAACTTTGTGCTTGATTACATATTTTAATTTTATCCCTTTCTATTTATAACATCTTGACTGATATATTCCCAAAAGGGAGTAGTCTCTGGTTATTATGGCTAGTGTTAATCATCAACTTGAAAAGATTTGTACAAGCTAGGAGGCCAGTTTCCCTGTATACCTGTGAGAGATTACCTTGGTTAAAGTAGCTTCTGGGTAAGCCTGTAGGGTTTCCTTGATTAGACTTGTTGACTTGGGGAATCCACCCGCTGGGGCTGACACCATCCCCTGTATGGTATGCTGGACTGTTGAAAAGCTGAGCTAAGCACAAATATTCCTTGCAGTCTGTTTCTTGATTGTGGATGCAACTCCCTCAGGTTCCTGTAGTTTTGACTTCCTCTAAATGATGTTCTTTAAACTGAGCCAAAAGAAATACTCTGTTAAGCAACGTTTATATTTATTATTTTTAAGTTCCTATTTATGTCCATATTTGTGTGTTTGTCTGTATTTGCACCATATGCACTTTTGGAGGCTAGAAGATGGTGTTTGAACACCTAGAACTGGAGTTACAGTCAGTACACCAACGTGGGAGCTGGAAGCTGAGCCCTATCATCTTCAAAGAGTATTAAGTTATTTTACCTGCTAAGACTTCTCTCCCAATCTCATTAAGCTGGGGTTTTGTCAGGGTATTTTTATTGCACTAAAAAGAAAACTAACTAAAACCCTGGTCATGCTTGTTTGTGTTGTAAGTGCCTCATCCCTGGATATTCATTTCTTATCCTAGATTTGTGTCATTTTCCACTATAATTCACTCAATAGTTTCTCTCTGCATTTAGTTTTACCTCAGACCCTTTTGTACTGTAGATGTTTAGGTTTAGTGTCTTGACCATTTATTAAGGTTTCTGGATTTTGTGGCCATCCCACCTTCCAACATTGATATTTGAATATTGTATTTCATAACCTTGTGATCCATTCTTAGTATTGTTCTCACTCTTTGTTGAGTCTAGTGGTGATACTTTCCAATGTTGTTTTTATTTGAGATTTTACCTACAACATTTCTGTATTTCTCCCCCTGAAAATCTGTTTCCTTCCTGACTTTTTCTTCATCTGCGTTAGTTCTCTCATCTACTTTGTTGAGTTTTTACTGTGTGTGGATGACTTTCCTTTTCAGGTCCTAGTTTTGATTTATCCTCTTATTTCTTCCTTTTCAGGTCATTAGTTGTTTTACTTTGTAAAATACCATATTCTGCATTTGCACTTCTCTGTCACTAGATGGCAATCTTGCCCAGGCAACATAAACGCCTGCTTCAAGCTTTCATCAATTAAGCATGGCTGATAGGGAAATTCTCAGGAACCCACAACACTAACCCAGAGAAGATATAATTATACAAAGTCACTGGAGATTCAGACACAAGGATGACCCCACCTAAGACACCTAGCGATAGTGGGGAGGGTGGCTGAACTGGCTTCCCCTATAATCAGACTGATGAATACCTAACTGACATCATAGGCCTTCATCCAGTAACTGATGAAACCAGATGAACAGATCCACAACCAAGCATCAGGCCTAACTCCAGGAATGAAGTTGAAGAGAGGGAAGAGGGGAATATATAGTAACCGATGTCAAGATCATGATGGAGATCTCCACAGAGACAGCTGAATCAAGTTTGTGGGAATGCATAAACTCTGGACCACCAGCTGTGGCACCTCATTAGGACTAAACTAGGCCTGCATGTGGGAGATCATTGAGTAGCTTGATTTTTGGAGCCCATTCCCTATGGTGGGATGCCACGCTCAGCCTTAATACAGGGGGGAGGGCTTTGGTCCTGTCTTAACTTAATGTGTCAGACTTTGTTGATTCCTCGTGGGAGGCCTTACCCTATGGGAGGAGTGGATGGGAGGTGGACTGGGAGGGAAGGGAGGGGGCAGGTGGTAGGAGGAGAGGGAGGGAGAACTGTGGTTGAAATGTAAAATAAAATTTAGAAAAATATTAAATCACTTATTTATTAAAGAATAAATTAATTAGGCCTGGCATCCAATAGGGGTAAATGTTGAATATGTTTTCTTAGACTGGTAAAATCATAGAAAAAGAAGGACAGTTTACTTGTGCAACACCAACCGCTTACGACTTATTCTTGTTCATTCCATTTCTTTCAGTGTCTTCCTGACAAGTTCTTCTCTTGAATAATGATGTTGTTTTATCATCTCTACTAACTTATTACTATATTAACATCTATCTAGTAAAAAAAAGTTTTTAAATAACATTTAATATTTCTGGATCCTTTCAAACCTGGAGTCCTTACTACTTGTCCAAAATACATTTTCAGCCGGGCGGTGGTGGCGCACGCCTTTAATCCCAGCACTCGGGAGGCAGAGGCAGGCGGATCTCTGTGAGTTCGAGACCAGCCTGGTCTACAAGAGCTAGTTCCAGGACAGGCTCCAAAACCACAGAGAAACCCTGTCTCGAAAAAAACCAAAAAAAAAAAAAAACCAGCTCAAAATACATTTTCATTTTGACTGGAACATAAATTACCTAATGTTATAGTTCATGTCTAATCTCATATACATGTAATAATATAAACTGTTATATAATGTAATGCCTACACTATAAAAGAGTCTACAAATAACATAATTTTACAGGTCATTTTGGAAATTATTGATTCATCTATCAATTACAGAGAACTGGATATGCTTTGACAAATTTTATTTATCAAATATTAAAATTGTGGTCATTTACAAATAACAATAATACTGTAAGACAGTAGTAAAACCTTTAATTATAGTAATATTTAAAGTTATTATACTCATATTTACTTTTTAATTCATCTTTTGAACTGTGTGGACTTATAAATTTAACTTTAAAAATACTTTTTATGACTAGATAAAGCCCAGAGCTCGGCCCAATGTTTGGCTGTGGGTCTCTGCATCTGTTTCTGTCAGTTACTGGATGAAGACTTTCTGATGACAATTGGAGTATTCACCAATATGACATTTCTCCAATGATGTTGCCACTTAAGTTGTCCATGGTCATGTAAATAACACTAATTAAATGCATCGGTTTCCCAAGACTTGAATTGAATAATTTCTTTAATCTTTTATTGGTTTTCTGTTTGGAGAAAATGACTTTGTTTGTCTCCCCAAGAAAAATTCACACGGAAGTGCTTGGCCAGTTTTCATCAAAAAAGCCATTAGTAATACTTGAGAGTGTAGAAACATTTAACCTCATTTAAGCACCACACTGCATATACATATAGGAAAAACACAGTACTCCACTAATCCATATAATTTCTGTGATTTTTCTTTAATTAGTTTAAAAATAAATTAGGAAAACAGTAAAAGGCAATGACCCTTGCCAGCAAAAATAAATTGTTCTAAAATTTGTAAAAATAGTTGTAGCAGTGTACAATTGTTTCAATTTACTAATTTTAGAAGCTTAAGCTAAATATTTGGTCATCCATTTCTCTAATTCCTTTCAAGTTCACTTGATACATATGCCCTGTATACAGCACAGTCATTTAGTGTCATGCAGTGCAATGAGTAATGTGAATTCAGCTAATGGAAATTTTATCATAGAAGTATATTTTAAATTTAAGATTCCTCTAAAAATTTTATGAAAATTTTCAAATAGAAGAACTACCAATGATAAAGCAATTCCACCTTAGGATATCTAAAATGAAATCAATGTATTAACATGATATCTGCACTCCCATGTTTACTGTAGCAGCATTTACAGTGGTCAAGAATGGAGGCATGTACCTGTCCCTGATGAAAAGATCAAGGAAATGTTCTACATATACTAAATGGAATACTACTAAGCCATAAAGTGAGTGCAAAAACATGGATGAAATGGGAAATCATTAGAATTAAGCCATCACAGAAAGACAAATACTTTGTGTTGTGTGATGAGACTTTTCCTGTGGAGACTCACCACACACATCTACTTGAAACCATCCATGTAAGGTAGTTATTGACAGTCGCACTAATTGAACCAGTTAAAGATATGTAAGTCCTTCTATTATCCAGCAATCAAGAGCAGGCTCATGGCTCCAAGTCTCTTGGTGTTGAAGCTCAGACATACAACATTTTAAAAGACAAAACCATAGTTATATCAGTAATGGGGGGGGGGGTGGAGTGGGGGAGGGGATTGAAGCAAAATCTGTAGTTTTGCAGAGCTTAATGACATTTTTCCCCCAGACACCATAAGACAATTACTTCTGATTTACAGTTTCTTGTAATTATTTTAGTTTTGGGTTTTAGCTTGCACCAACATTCTGGTTAATTCAGGATCATGACCAGTCCCAAAAGCATTGCTAAGGCAGGTGTAGCCATTCAGGGTAGGAAAAACTGCAAAGTATGCAGCAGACACAAAATGAGAGTCAGGACAAGATTGAATTACTTTAGCTATTTCATATCCCAGATAGGGACCCCATTACAAAGTATGGATACCACTAAAGCCCAATTTGGTGAACCCATGAATTTTGTTGGGTACTTACAGGATTATGGGTAAGGGGTTATTTGCAGGTGTTGAAAAAACTCAGATAGCTGATCATCAAATCTCACTCCAAGCAGGAGTGCTAACTCATAAAAGGTGGAAACCTAGATAGAGCCGACTATACAGCCTGCTAGCAGTTCAACAGGCTGTAGAGGGTCCTTTCCACGTTAACTCTGACCTAAACCTCTTTTAGGCACTCTGGCTGGGTCTGACCTCCAAATCTTCTTTGGAGTTTGACTTATCTGAGAGTCTTTGAAGCTTGTTCACTCTGGGACAGAGGAACATAGAGAATCTGGTCTGTTTCAGGGACTTCCTGAGGCTCTTTTGAGTTGATTACATTTGTTTACATTCCTACTTAAGGAGTGTCTCTGCAGAATGTTATGTTTCAATCTTGGTATAAATTGTTACACAACATCAAGCAATCTCATCTATTAATGCTTTTCAAAATACTAACTGAAAATAGAAAGTGACTATTAGAGTTTGGAAAAGATAGACCAGGGGGCATCAGGTTAGAGTTCCCAAAAGTAAATATTTTGTTGTACCATTCTTATAGGCACAGTATAACAGGAATATACTCCACATTTCAAAAGAGTTAGAAGAAAGGATTTTGCATGATTTATCATAAGAAGAGAAATAAACAGGACGTGTTTAAGCTGATTTAACATTCTATATATTATATATAATATAGTGATATATTAAAACTTTACATGTTACTCCATAAAGATGTACATTTCTGTTTTAGTGTTGATTTACAAATATATTAATTAACAATAAAATAAACATTTTATAAGATTCTAACACTATAAATCATCTTTTTGTCTGAATCTCCAGTGACTTTGTATAATTATATCTCCTCTGGGCTAATGTTTCTTCAGACAATTATTTGAAATTTTACTCTGTATGACTTCAACAATTCTCTATTTTTTCCTTTAGATTTTTTGAGACAAGGACTCAATGTATGTGACCTAGGCTGACTTCAAACTCACAATATTTCTGTTTAAACCTTTGCAGTGCCAAGAATACTAGCAGATACTACCAGGTACAGCTTTCAAAAGGTATTCAGATATTTTTTCTTTATTCCATGTGACCCCATGTAACCCATGAATGCTTACATGTTTAACAAGGTTCTATGGGTCACTAGTAGTCAGCTAGCCCAGTTATCTCACTTCCCTTATCATGTTGTCACCTTCCCACCTATGCCAGTCTCAGGTGAGTGTGGCAACAATGTTTTCAATAAAGATGTGGATCTCACAACCTCATGTCTCATGTGATAAGAATTATATTTTGTACTTAAGATAGCATATATATACATACACACACAAACACACAGTTTTTAAAAAATATTTATTTATTTATTATTATGTATACAATATTCTGTCTGTGTGTATGTCTGCAGGCCACAAGAGGGCAGCAGACCTCATTACAGATGGTTGTGAGCCACCATGTGGTTGCCGGGAATTGGGAAGAGCAGGCAATGCTCTAAACCACTGAGCCATCTCTCCAGCCCCACACACACAGTTTTTAAAGAAATGGTTGGAATTCGAAACTAGACAGGGCTACTCCCAGATTTTATAACTTAATTATGCTTACTGGGTGGTAGTCTTACATATTTGTCTGTTCAACTTCCTGTTACAGGGGTCATAGATTATTTAAAAAAGAATGTCCTTGAAATTTCATTTTCTAAGTTCTCATGCCTTAAATCTAATGAACAATTATTTTCACCTTGAATCTTCCTCTAAGATGACTGACAGCTGAAAGGGTGAATCATTTTGAAAATACTTTGATGAGTCTTGACATATATCATTGCTAATATGCAAGAAACATTCATTAGAGAATCTCCAACAGAATTACCCACCAGGGGTAGAGAACATTATTCCTTAGTAAATTTCTCAAGGTAGAAAAAATACCAAGTAAGAAGGTACAGTTAAATAATCTCCTAATGTCATATTTGTCATGAGTTTTCTTTACCATCTTAACTTCAGTTTTTGTTTTCTCACTCACCCCTGAGTGTAATCTTTTCTCACTTACTTATTTTCAGGAACAAAGATAGGCAGATAGATCCCACAGCCCCACAATAACTTTCAAAAACATCATGTTAAGCCAGGCGGTGGTGGCGCACGCCTTTAATCCCAGCACTCAAGAGGCAGAGGCAGGCGGATCTCTGTGAGTTCGATACCAGCCTGGTCTACAAGAGCTAGTACCGGGACAGACTCCAAAACCACAGAGAAACCCTGTCTCAGGAAAAAAAAAAACCATCATGTTAATCTAAACTTGAATGAGTTAATGTTTTTGTAAGATAAATAAATGTAAAGGAACTATGTATAATTTTACAACATGCATTGTAATGACAACATGCTTTTAAAGATTATTTATGCTTCTATTTATAATCATTTAAGATTTTAGCTACTATTAGGTATAAGGCTTTATAAATTAGTAGACAATTTTTTTCCAGTTTACTAAATCAGAGAATAGTTATATGTGAATATCAAAACAATGTTGTATATAGTTCTTAGGAGTTTTTATGGTATGCCTACCAGTAGAAGGTTTGAATGTTGTCAATATTTGTTAAAAACATATTTTAGATAGTACAGTTATTTATTAAATCCACAATTATCTTAAATCAAGACAGCTGGTAGCTTATATTATGTACAAATAAACATGTTTAACATTCAAACTAGGTGTTAAAATCAATATAATAAAATTTCTACTATGTTTGGGGATCTTGCTACCCATCCCATATTTCTCAACTACTGCATTAAATTTTATCTAGACTAGCCTTATTTTGACTGGAAGTAGTCATAATCTGAATTGTATGTTTCGGTCTGACTAAGAAAGGTTATTCAATCAAAGCATCTTTTAAAGCATTGTGAAATATCACCAGAAAACATCGCTTCAGGGACTTAAAGCTGCAGTGACTGTGTGAAAAATAGTAACGCATTTTGCTAAAACATGAAGAAGGGCCTAAGATCCATTTCTCCAAAGAGAGTACAGCCTGGAGACTTAATGCTGGGAAAATTGTCACTGTATATAAGAAGTAGGTCTACTCTTGTCTTGGCCAAGACCCTATGCTCATGCAGCAGTCAACTAAATGAGCATTCAGGTGAGCTTATACACTAGAAGACTCAAGAAGTAAGTGGGGTGGATCTTGCTTTGCTTTGTATAATTTTTGCTCTCAATTGCCTAAATAATATATTACACTTTGCAGTTTCTTAATTAATATCTAATGCATTAATAGAACTAATATTTTTAAGTATCTAGTTATATATGTAAGTTTGGAAGTTATTGGAGATCAACCCCTCTTTCAAGATATGTAGCTTGTCAAACTGAGAACTAAGAGCTCTGGTTAAGAGTCAAAAGAATAAGAACTGAGTTGCAACTCTGGCCCCAAAGTGGCCAGACATTCTAAACTTTTAGGAGAGTCATTAATAGATAAGGATTTAAACCTTATCAGGTCACTGTTTGCTAAAGGGTGTCTAGTTACAGCAAGGCTATACTATTAACCTCTCGCATTAAAGTCAATTCCAATGGGCCTGTTAATCACCAGGACAGAAAACATCCCTGTGGCCATAAGCTATTAACATGTGTGGCCATTATCCTCTATTACACCAAGTGTGTTCTACTTTTATCCCATTTGAACTCAGCCTATCTTCTCTACTTTGTTCTGTGTGTCCTCTCTAAATTCTTTTAATGGAGATCCCAAAGACCAGGGAGCACAGGAAGAGTCCAGATTGAGACTCTGGTGATGTTGCAATCTAGTCTTTTCTTTAAAAAAAAAAAAAAATCTTGGTTATTTTTGCCCAAAATATCTGATAACTGTTGAAAAGAAGATTTGGAGTTAAAAATGTTCACCTACAGGATTTGCAAGATTGCTAAGTGGGTCAGGACCAAGCCTCTCCCCCTCTGCATCAAGTCTGAGCAGGACATCCCACCATAGGGAATGGGCTTCAAAAAGCTAGCTCATGCATCAGCTATCAATCTCGGGCCCACCAGGGACCCCTGAGATACACCAAGCTACACAACTATCTCTCCCGTGTGGACTGGGGGGAAGATGGGGGGACGGGAGAACTATGGTTGGAATATAAAATGAAATTATATATATATATATATATACATATATATATATATATATATAGTTTTTCTAGTTTACTAAATCAGAGAATAGTTATATGTCAATATCAAAACAATGTTGTATATAGTTCTTAGGAGTTTTTATGGTATGCCTACCAGTAGAAGGTTTGAAAAAAGGTTGCTCAGTGGGTGGAAAAAAAGCATTTCCTTATTTCCTTAGCAAGCATGAGGACCTGAGTTCAGACCCAGTACTCCCTCGCATAAAAAGTCAAAGGGTTCCTTGTGTTCCAGTAACCTTAGCAGTTACTGGAGGTTGAGGGTAGAGATAGGAAGATCTCTGGAGTTTACTGTACCCCGTGTTCCCCAACCTATCTGAAGGTTTCCAGGGTGAGGACTGGTGGGATTTCAAGTCCATAGCTTTTTTTTTTTTTCTCTGTTAGGGTGTGTTGGGGGCTGTGAACCCAGACCCTGAATTTCCTGTAAACAGCTTATTATGCTTGCAGCTGCTCTGAGCAAAACAACTTGTTTTCCTGTGTTTGCAGCAGCTCTGAGCATGAGACCCTCAGGAGTTCCTGATGGCAGGGGAGTGGTTTCTGGTGGGTTTGGCTGGGGTGTGGCTAAGTGAAACCAAAACCAAGCATATGAGTAGCAATAATCCCCACTGGCAATATTCTATCCCCCCCTTTTTTTCTCTCCTTTATCTCACATGGTCAGGTGGCTTGCCTTATATGGGACAGAGACTTTGGAGGAAACTTTTAAGAGGCATGCTTGGGTCTAGAGGAGATGGAGCCACAACCCCAACTCCAGAGCCAGCTTTTAATTGAAGTGAGGCAGCATAAAGCAGTCTAATGCCTCTCATGACATCTAAAAGACAATTAAATCCCTGTAAAATTGAATTTATAAGCTGAGAACAAAGACAGCAATAGGAAAATTTTGAGCTCTGCCTATAGACAGAGTGCCAGCATTGCAGGAAGACGCAGAGAGATGCACCAGCCTGTGAAAAGTGCACTTTACAACTGGTCTGTTCCTTTGTTTTCTCTCCCTCTTGCTATGTCCAGTTCCTGGCTCCCACTTCGCAGCAAAATTATTGATCCATCAACTGGCAACTTAAAACACAGAATATTCAACCATGGGGGGACCAAACAAAATCAAACATGACTTGAAAAGGGAAATAAGGGATGGGGAATCCTTTTCCATTTCTCCAATTGCTGAGAGTCTTTGTAAAGGTCCTGAATAATAGTAGGATCTAGGGTACCATTAGGCCGATCCTTGTATTGATCATCTAAGTGTATTGAGGAAAAATTCTATTGCAAAAGTTAATAAATTTAGGGTTCTTCAGGTTGGGGGCAGATGGAGAGGCTAGAGGTTTCATAAAAGACATCCAAGGAAGAATGAGAGAGTATGGAAGACATTCCCATGGATGAGAGAGGGGGAAGAAAATGTCATTGCAGCCTGTGGTCACAGGAGTTTATAGCACTGAGGGAGGACTGAACAAAGGCCAAATCATTCAGGGGTCATCGCTACACTCAACAGGGATCAGGGGCTGAGCCTGTCTAAGCTGAATGAGAGAATCAGAGCCTGGTACCAGGGTCCTTGTAGATGCCACAGGGAGAGGACAAAAACCCTAGGGGGCAGATTGATCTACAGAAAAAGGTTGGAGAATGGAATCACAAAAGCCACGTGGACCTAGAGCAGCTTTGGGATTGCAGGAATCTCCAAAGGGAAGGTTGGAAAAAAGGGCAATAAGGGACACAATAGCCCAGTTGGGCCCAAGGAAACTGCATAATTGCAGCTACAATGTATGGGGGATGGGGTCAGATGAAGAAGGCCAGTCATAGCCTTAAAGACTATGGCTTGGGGTTACTCTACCTCCAGGAATACTGGAGGGGTTTCAGACACACAGTCACTTCCTCAGACTCAGGGAAATGTTTACAATGACATAAGAGGAAATTCACCTAATTGCTGCTGGTGGACAGGGTGCTCAGTGACCAGTGAGCTGGCAGGAGAGTCAGTTGCAGATGAACTGAAGATGAGGGATAGGGCAACCCCAGTGCAGATTAGCTCCAGTGCAGTTTAGAGGGGAAACACAGGCAGTAGGAGAGCCTGTCCCAGGTTTCAGCACCAAATATCAAGTGTTACAGTTCAGATGGAAAGTATCCTGGTAGTTGGGAGTCAAGGAAGACCATAAAGTCACACTGCACAACAAAGCTCATGAGATTTATAGGAAAGGGAGAAAACCAGGAGGGTAGTTGCCTCTGCTCAGGTGGGAAACAGCAAAGACCTGAGCAGAAGGCAGAGCGTACACAGAATGTTTTATGGAAGGTGGGTGGAACTTTTCAGGGTGAAGCTTTCCCTGGCTGGGATTCGTGGGGTTTCAAGTCCAGAACTAGGGCTTTTTACTCTGTAGGCAGGGGCAGGGTCCAGTCATTAGGGCAGTTAGAGTATTCTGTGGGTAGAACCTGGCAGTTGGAGGTCCTCAATAGAAGGGCCTGGTCAGTGGTGTGCCTCCAGGGCTTATAGCAATAGCTTGTTAATCTCTAATGAAGATTGTTTCTTATGTAATTAACAAATAACTCACACAATTGATTTTATATTCTTAGAAAAATTGTCTGGCGTTTGCAACTTGTCATAATCAAAATGAATCTAGTAGGCCTTGGTGAGTTCCCAATAGATCAGCCCCACTGTCTCAGTGGGTGGGTGCACCCCTCGTGGTCCCGACTTCTTTGCTCCTGTTCTCCCTCCTTCTGCTTCTCATTGGGACCTTGGGAGCTCAGTCCAGTGCTCCAGTGTGGGTCTCTGTCTCTATCTCCATCCATCACCAGATGAAGGTTCTAT